>NW_015971595.1:0-221390 GCF_000835475.1 Cladophialophora bantiana CBS 173.52
CTATAGCGACGTAGTATTAGATTCGGGCGAGGCTTAAATTTCACTAGTGTCGAAGGTAGAGTATGTAATTAATCTTACGCTAGGCATAATAGCACTCTATAGACTCATCTACCCTTTAAGTGGTAGAGAACTCGAGGCTCTAAGGGAATATCTCGATAATGCATTAATGAAAGGATAAATTCGACGAAGTATCTTATCTACTGGGGCTTCTATTCTATTTATTCTAAAGAAAGACGGAGGACTTCGCCTCTATGTGGACTATAGAGGGCTAAATAAGGTCACGATTAAGAACCGTTATTCATTGCCCTTAATATCTAAGATTCTTGATCGCCTAGTAGGAGTAAAACTCTTTATAAAGCTAGATCTACGAGATGCTTACCATAGGATCCTCATTAAGGTAGAGAACCAGTGGAAAACAGTATTCCGCACTAGATATGGGTAGTTCGAGTACTTAGTGATGCCTTTTAGGCTGACGAATGCCCTAGCTATCTTCTAGATATACGTGGACGAGTCCCTAAAGGGCTTACTAGACGTTTTCTATATTGTATACATGAACGATATCCTAATCTTTAGCAGAATAGAGAAGGAATACGAGGATTATATTAAATAAGTACTCGAAAGACTCTGGAAATCACGGCTTTTCATTAAACTTAGTAAATGCGAGTTCTATGTAAGAGAAGTGGTATTCCTAGGCTTCATCGTTAATGAGGAAGGAGTTTTAATAAATCCTTAGAGAGTGGTAGCCATCCGAGAATGGCCTACCCTCTAGATATTTAGGGATATCTAGATATTCCTAGGATTTACTAATTTCTATAGGGGCTTCATCCGTGATTTCTTAAGAGTAGTAGCGTTAATTATAGATCTACTAAAGAGAATAAAGTATAGCGTAAAGAAGAGCCCTTTAGAATGAACTCTAAAAGTAGATGAGGCTTTTTAAGAGCTTAAGAAGCGCTTTAAAAGAGCCTCTCTACTTCATTATTACGATCTAGATCTAGAGGTAAGAGTGGAGATCGATGTCTCTAGTAGTGAACTAGAAGATATATTATTCTAGAAGGTTACTATTCTCTTATCTAAAACGGATAAGGAACCTTTATTCGTTTAGAAATCTATAGCCTTCTACTCCCGTAAATATAAATCTAAGGAAATTCGGTACTCTACGGGTGACTAGGAAATGCTAGCGATTATATACGCATTTAAGAAATAAAGATATTACCTGGAAGCCCCCTCTAAGATAGTGACTATGGTCACTGACTATGAAGCGCTAACCCACTTTATGGATATAAAGGTGTTGGCTCGAAAGAGATAAATACGCTGGGTAGAAGACCTAGCAGCATTTAATTTTCGTATTGAATGGAGAGTAGGTAAGAAAAACCCCGCTGATGGCTTATCTAGAAGGCCTAATTATGAGCGAGCAATTTTAAGTGCTAATAAATAGGGCAATATGCTGTATGAACTTATAGCCCTACGCTTAGAGTCTCCACCCGAATCGGGTGGAGACGGTGAAGTATCGATATCGATTAGCGCTGTTCGAATTACGGTATTAACAAGAGCGTAGTCGTTACGAAAACCGCATCTAAGGGATAGTGAATGGAACACTATTTTTAGCCTAATACCTTCTACTAACGAAGTAGAGCTAGAGTAGAAGAGCGATGGGTTAAATGAACTCATCGAGGACGGTCGCCTAGTAAATGTAAGCTAGGCGACCCCTGAAAGAGAAAGAGCGCCGACTTTCTCACCCGAATTGGGTGGAAGAGTAAATCTGGAAGCTTAGATTCGGAAGGCGCAGAGTCTTAATCGGTTCGTGGACGCACGAATATAAATAATCTCCGTAGATGGAGGGCATTGAACACTAGATTAAGCGGGAATAGTCCGACGAAATGGACTTATTTATATTCTCAATGATTCAACGATTAAGGCTGAGATCCTAAGGGTTAATCATGATGATCCTTAGGACGGGGGTCACTTTGGGCGAGCTAGAACGCTCGAAGTTATTTAGCGTTATTACTGGTGGCCTAGAGTAAAGAGGGACGTTTACGAGTATATGAATACTTATGATGTGTGCTAAAGGATGAAGGTTCTAAGGTATAAGCCTTATAGAGAGCTAATTTCTTTAGCTCCGTCGATGGAGCCCTAGTAAGATATTATCATAGACTTCATCGTAGGGCTACTACCGTCTAAGTATCGAAATAGCGTCTACGACGCGGTGCTAGTGGTAGTAGATAGGCACTTAAAAATAGTACGTCTTATTCTATGTGAGTAAGATATAACGGCCTAGGAATTAGGGACGATCTTAATTAATGAAGTCTTCTCGAGATATAGAATGTCTAAAATAATTGTAAGTGATAGAGACTCTCTATTTACGTCGAAGTATTGGGAGACGATGTGCTATTATCTTACGGTTAAGAGAAAGCTATTAATCGCTTTTTATCTATAGATAGACGGATAAATAGAGCGGCTAAATTAAGTGCTTAAATGCTACTTAAGATGCTATCTAAATAACGAATAAAGTAACTGGGTTAAACTACTCAGCAGTGTAGAATAGGCTATCAATAATAGCCGGAATAATACGATTAATGCTATACCGTTCTAGGTAGTGTATAACTATAAACTCAGTATAAAAAGAAATCTTAAAGGTCCTTATTCACCCGAATTAGATGGAAAGGAATCGCTCTTAATTTATGAGAGAGTAAGACAAAATGCTGAGGAGGTTTTAGCTATACGAGCTCACTTACGAGAATCCTAGTAAAGGACGTAAGAAAAGATTAAGAGCTACTATGATTAGCACCGTAAGAATATAGAATTTATAGCGGGCGATCTAATTATACTCTCAACGAAAAATATTAAGTTACGTAAAGCTAGTAAGAAACTCTTTAATAAGTATATAAGGCCTTTCTACGTTAAACAACGAATAGATAAAAATATCTATTAACTTACTCTATCTAAGCGTTATGAACGAATTCATTTAATATTTTACGTTTCACTTCTTTAGATTTATTATTAACGCTAAGGAACTCTTCCTTCTTCACCTATTAATGTAGATAAAGAGGAAGAGTTCGATGTAGAATAGATTCTAGACGCTTAAGGAAAGGGAGTAAGACGACGTTAGTTAGTTAAATGGCTAGGGTGGGGCCATGAACATAATATATAGGAATCTAGGAAACACTTCATCGGTGCCCTTATATAAAAAATAATTAGAGAGTTTAACGAAAAGTACGGCGTGCGTACTTAATAAGAAATATCTCTTACCTAAATCGAGTGGGGGTATACTTAGTTTCACCATAAAGAGCTACTTATAATCTACGTCACGTAAAGGCGATACCCTTATAGGTCGTTTTGAGAGTCCCGATCTACCCCTAAGGATAAGTATTACCCTGCTATCCATATATATTCTATATTTTAGGGAGGTCCCGACCTACCTTCTAAGAATAATGTTGCCCTACTATTCACTTATATTCTATGTAGCCCTAATATTAATACCATAAACGAGAAGAACGACGTCGTCTAGAGATATCGTTATCTCAGCGGCCATAGACCTAGAGACGTTCTTAATTCATATATTCGATCTACATTTTAGGGCCGCGAAGAGTAGCTAACTATACGTCCGGCACTCTCTAGTAAGCGCGGACGACGGTAGCGAAAGAGAAGGAAGAGATAATAGTCTTCTTTAAGACCGGCGAAGCCGGAGAAGAGAAGAGAGAAGAGGAGAAGTTACTAGAATAATTAGTACTCTAGTCTATTTCACTATTAGTAATTTCTCACTCGAATCGGGTGGGAAGGATAAGTATACCGAAACCTAAGCTAAAATCCTCCTCATCGTTATTGACGGAGGTAGAAGGGGCCGGGAGAGAGGGAGCTACTATTCTAATTAGTATTATTCCTTCATCTCTTAATATCACTAATAAAAGGTGAAAACGTTCATTAGAACGTCTAGTAAATACTAAACCTCTCTAAGATCGGAGAGGTCGGTATCGCCGCTAACCTTATAAGCACGGTTAGCTTTTCGAAACATAGGCTTAAGCCCCTATACTTAGGACTTAAGTCATTCTCTAAAATAGATGTTAGTGATTCATTATCCGAATCGGGTGAGAAATATCTATATCTGATCGGCTGGAATAGCCGAATCACTGCTAGCAACGAAAATTACTCTCTCGATGAGAGCTTAGAGGATACGATAACCTACCTGCAGGTTAACGGGGACCTAATTTATTTAGTATACTATTAACCTTAGCTAAATTCTCACTTACGGCAACGTAGTCAGCGCTAGGCCGGGAACGAGAGTAAAATCTACACGACTTAGACTAAGTCTAGTCGCAGGGTAAGGCAGAAAAAACTAACTCCGAGCTAGGAGTAGACGGAGGATCCGCAAAACCGCGGAAAGCGCTTCTTTCGTTAGTACGCTATCATTGTTCTAATATTGCAGAACTCATAATTCTTACTAATAAGGCTGGCACCACAGCCTAACTAGGACTAAGTGTTTAGCCGGACTTTCTCGTACGTAAGAGACTATATACATGTTAGTAGCGTCTCTTACCCGAGTGGGGTAGATAATACTTACACATCTTATAGTTAATCTAAACGAGAAAGAAAGAGACGAAGAAGGCCATAGTAAAGGGCTTAAGAATTAAAGCAAAGGCTAAAGTGAATTGAACCTCACTCGTATTATTGTAACAATATAAAACGGCTATCTCACCTAAATCGAATAGGAATTTAATCACTTACTATTATCAGTGAATAGCTATTTAACTACCATATCATTGTCTTCGTCATTAATAATTAAGACGACCTATCCATACGATGGATCAAGGCTATCTTCATACTCACAGCGACTCGAGGGCGAGCCGCTTTTTAGAGGGGGGGTAACTATCACGAACCCACCGTTGTCCCTAAGTACTCTACGCCCTTCACCCGAATCGGGTGAACGGTATAGAAAGAAAAGAAAAGGATAAGGCAAAGAACGGTTAAGGCACAAGGCTATCGGTTAACGCTGCCTTACCCTTTTCACGTGACAGAAAGAGAGGAAGCTATAAGAGTCTCCTCTCACCTAAATCGGCTGAGAGAGAACTCTTCCTTTTTCTCAAGCGTTGAGTCGTTGTCAATAGGGCTACGTGAATAGAACAAGGCATTCAGCTACTCCAATTCCTTTGTACCTACTGCGTTGCGTAGGTCCCTGATATTTGGTTTCTTCCTCAAGGAGAACGTGAATGTAGTAGAGATCCCGAGCGGTGTGAATATCTGATCCCCGGAGAACTTGGAGACTTTTGAAGGCCTCTCGATAGTGACCTTTCAGCATAAGCCACCTAGGCGACTCAGGATTAGTGTATACGATTGCTAGAACAACTAGCGCAGGCAGTCCGGCGATTCCAAACATAAGCCGCCAGTTCAATCCAACCAACACCACTTCGGTCTGGGACATAGTAGAATGCCATGTTGCAGGCGGTTCCAAGCATAATGCCAAAGCTATTGATGGTGAGGTAATGGTTGTTACGTGTGGAGAAAAAATCACACAACCCAGATTTGCCAACACATTGTAAGGCTTCTCTGATTTTCGCTAGTGCGCACTCAGCTGCATAGATGCTCAATGTTGCGCTTTTCGGCCCAATGCCAACTCCAAGGAAGATCCGTGCAATCATGAGATGCCACTGCGGTAAGACGTCAGCTGGATCCGCACAACGGTCGAGGGCGACAAATATACCCATGAGTTTGTGCATGCAGACGAGATATACGCCGTAAAGCAGAAGAAGGCGGTCACGAACATGACTCCTTGTCTTCACATTAGGCCATTCAGGGGAGCAGTCAGCCAAACACTGAAAATGGTGCAGCAAAGGTATGGAGCGCTGTTAACTAGTCCCAGGATCCAAGTTTGCCTCCCAGGGCCGTCGATACCGAACTGCTCTGGGAAAAAGATGTTTGCACCATTGATAGAGACCAGATCCATGCCATTCAAGGCGGCCGCAATGGTGCAAAGTATGATCAAACGATAGAGTGCGTGATGGGGATGCCATTATACGGACCTGTCAGCTGATTCCATCGTGCGAGAGCTGGAAGTTGCGACTAACTGTGCTCGGCTTCCCGTTGCAGGGTATTTCGTTGTTCTTCGGTTAGAACGTCAAGGTTGCTGGAGCATGCATAGAGAGACAGTCAAAAACTGTACCACCCAGACGGAAGGCTTTGTCATAAACTGCCTTGGTTTTGGACTAGCAGTGCTACTTTTTGCAGGACCTGGGTATAATCTTCCAGGCTATGTTGAGCCGCGAAAGCAGTGGCATCGGCCTGTGGATTATTGAGTAGCATATAAAAGCTCTTAGCAGTATGGACTCACCACAACCTGGTCAAATATGCCTGGATCCGAAGAGGGTTCACCAAATGGACTTCGCCAACGCCTTCTTCGTGCTCCAGAACGACTTCTGGATGTTTAAAAGGTATGTTATGCATCTTTTAAATAATTCAGGGCGATATCTTGCTGCCAGTTGATCGAAAATGGTGCCAAAGACCAGAAGCCCGTGCCCGTTCCTAAGGGTATCTCGACCTCTTATAGCAGAAAGGCCAGCAGTGGACTGCTGGAGAACTGTGCCCCATGGGCCCCAGGGTTCTGGACAGGGGCAAAACATAGGTGGACTGACCAATACCTTGCAGCAGATCTACAACACCGGGTCCGGGTAGGTCAACACCGGTCCGGAAAAGCTGGATTTCCGGGCCAAGGCTGCCCAGCGAGGGGGAAACTCCAAGCAATATCATTCTCTATTCATCAACTTCTCTTCGGACGTTTTGTGTCTTTCATCTTCGCCCCAAGCGAGTGATGAGTCGAACAGCTTTGAACAAAATGAACTCGAGTATTCTATGTATCAGCAGCATGGACCAGATTCGACAATCATCGAGTCCTGGCATAGAGATCACTACGGACCCAATCCCTTGGCACAGCCTAAAAGCTTGCCGGACTTGCCGGCGAGAAAAAAATGAGATGCACAGGAAGCCCGGATTCGCCATGTCCTCGTTGCACCAATGCCGGACTGCCGTGCATTTTTGAAGGCAGGAAAGCAGCGGCCACGGCCATTGCTAACGGAACTCAGAAACGAAAGCATGTTCAACTGCTCCAGACGCCTCGGTTGCCTACACTAACTTCGTCTGTCGGTCCAGGTTTGTGGAGTTAGAAGATGAAATTCTACAACTGAGAGAAGAGCTGAAGTCTGTCTCCCGGATTGCCAAAGAGAGCCGAGTTGATCTCGCGAAAATCTCTACGGACTCCAACTTCGTCTATTCGGCCCGTTGCCCAACCGACCGTTGGCTCCAGTGAAGTTTTTAAGATTTACATTTCGTCATCTTCGACGACTACACGGCCTCAGCAGCGGGAGCATCCAACAGAACCTCCTAGCTCATGCCAGTCGCGCAATGCTGAAGTGCCTACCCTGCAACCCCTGGATTCAATAGTCCTTTTCGTGTACAGAACAATGATGACACCGCACGAGAACCCGGAAGTGCTAGTAGATTTTCATCTGACAACCAACATTCTTCGATCGCAACATCACAAGCTGACTACATGCATTATCGCCACCTGAATGTTCCTGTCACCGCTGTTCAATCGATGGATCAACGTCGCCTCACACGAATGAACCTTTCTGCTCTGTCGAGGATGATGATGACGGAAGTGCTCAACTTGGGCAACGTTGGTCAGCATCTGATGGAAAATCACTACCTCCTCGATATAGCCTCGGAGATTTTCACAGATGAGACTCAAGCACGATTTCTCTTCGCGTCATAAGCAGTCTGTGCTCTTTACAGCTTGATGCCGCTGCTGATTTGACGTTAACCTAGCTATTTTGAGGGTGGCAACCCATTTATC
The DNA here is from genome assembly GCF_000835475.1 of Cladophialophora bantiana CBS 173.52. Taxonomy (NCBI): domain Eukaryota; kingdom Fungi; phylum Ascomycota; class Eurotiomycetes; order Chaetothyriales; family Herpotrichiellaceae; genus Cladophialophora; species Cladophialophora bantiana. The sequence goes on from NW_015971595.1 coordinate 7,838, forward strand.
CCAATTCTTGATCCTATAGTGGATACCTTCGACTCTACGAAACCGCTCACCTTTCTGTCTGATCGCGATATTGTTCATTGCCCTTAAGCAGAGAACTGATGTTTCACATGAGGTCTCAGCGGACCTTCTGGTAAGAGTACGAGACGCTTGTCTCCAAGAGGCCAGTCGTCGCGAGTGCGACAGCATCTTCGAGAGCCCAGGTCTGGAGAGTGTACAGGCAATGACGTTGCTTGCGGCAAACGCGGAGAAGACTCGGTTTGCAATTGGTCATGCTCATCAAATGGCCCTAGAATTGGGTCTTGATTGCGCACTGAATGAGTTGCTCAGCGGTGACACTTTGACGCCTCATAGTCGAAAAGCCCGGTTTTGCGGCCGCAAGGACCGTACATGGCTTATCTTGTATTGCATCGAACATGAGCTCGCGTTTGGCACAGCACGAAAACCGCGCATCGACGAGCTTCACCAATGTTTGCTGAGGCATTACCTGGATCTTCCTGTCTCTTATCCCTCTGACATGAGATTCATCTCTACCATTGAGATTGTACTGTAACAAGGCGACGTGGCTGTGCTGGGCTGGTGGTGGACTGGCAAGGCAGAGGTCTGTCAGGTCACATGTCAAACCTAATTAGATCGCTGGGAGCAGGACAGTTTACAGTGCTGTCAGAGGGCCAATTTTTGACAGTTTAGCAGAGGATCATGAATTCGTTTTTTTTTTGGCGCCGTCTACCTAATTCCTGAGTGTTTTATCAGTCCTATCCTGTTCCTCGATGCCCCCGCTGTGCTAGGTGTTCGTAGCCCTAGTCGCTGCCCCTCTGGGTGGTGTTTGTTGTGGTGTTGTCTTGTCAGCATCAACCAGAAACGCGGTCTCGATTCCCGATCTGCTGGACAGGCCTCTGTGCATTGTTGCACGTGCACGCCGAACCCTGAAGTGCTCTGTTACAGTATAACTCCGGAGTAAGCTACGGCATGCAATGTCTGACGAACGGTCTAATGTAGCTACCAGGTCATATTCAATCCCATATCGAAAAAGCCATATCAATATCCGCCATTTCTGGAACTCTCGTCCAAGAGTTTGAAGAGAAGGCACAAGAATGGTACCATTACTGGGAAATGCATTTCGAAGGTACTTTCACTCCCTACCGCAGCAGGTAACTAGCAAATGATTACACTCGACTCATGGCATGGCGATCTTGGAAGCTGGATAAAGCGCGCTGACTTGGCATAGCATATAATATAGATGGACACTCTCTTAATCGAGTGAGCTTACGGACTCAGAAGAATTATGCTATGATCACAATCTGCTGCTCCATTCTTGGTCGACTCCACAAGAACAGCAGTTCACCAATTTTGCCGACTATGAATGAAGTTATTCCTCGTACGACGGAAGTCATATCTGACCAGCTCCATCTTATCATCCATTCGAGTTCTTACAGTGGCACTTTCGATGGGCGCCAACGTATTCGGCCCTGATGCTCACATTTTTACGTCGGTGTACCGTCCCTGAAGACGTCCTTCGTTCGTCTGCTGTGAAGCTGCTAATGGCCCAGCAGTAATTTTGGCTCTTCAACGCGCACACAAGTGGCCGGATTATCTGGACAGAGCTCGAACAGCGACGCAGGTTAGATCAGTCCTTGGGTTGTTAGAAAGCCATCCTTATCAAGGTCTCGTGCTTCAGGTCCGGCGAATGCTTAAACGGTCAGCCGATGAGCCTATCGAGTGTCCGGAACAGATTGCACCGATGCAAATGAGAAGGCCGCACGACCTCCATCCACCCGATCAACAGGCCCCAAATCTGTGTAGTCTGGACAATGGTAGCCTCCATCATGACGTGTACATGGATCCTTCAGACCCTGGACCTAGCAGCCTGGACCGGCTTTCGGGCGGCACAATTCTTGAAAACTGGACCACGCTCGAGTTAGGGAATTCAATGGTGTATGATATTTCCATGTTCAGTGGGTCTGGAGCAGTATAAAGACAGGGGGCTTAGGGGTTTCCAGACCACATACTTGGGTAGCATTCTTTTAATCTTGTCTGTATGAATTTGACATAGCTCTGATATATCAAGATATGAAATGTCGAATGGTTCAAGTTCGACACTATTCTATATCGCTCACTTTTAATGATCTACGTCAGTTCGCTCCTGTGGTGGCCGTTTTGCCCAGCGCCTGTCTGCGAGATGATCGTGAGTCAGAGCAAGTTTTTCAGCTCCTCGCCGTCGTTGAGAAATATGCGCAGACTCTCATTGATCTTTTCCGTCGCCATTACGTCCATGAAGAGGTCGATACTGAATTTCGCTTCATCTAGTAGATATTCAGGAGACGCTTTGTGAGCTCCGGTCTCACCTGAACAAAGTCAGTTGAAGACTCACGACAGCCGTTTAGAGATGGTGGGCTCGCAGGTTTACCATTAGCGACAAGCAAACGGGCTTTGACTTCATAGTCTGCATTCTTCAACTCTTTGAGTAACCTGACGTTAAGGGTCATGAGATCAACACTCGCGAGATCGACGCACACGTCAATATTCCTGAGACTGGCTGCCATGATCTGCGTCTTGATGTCCAAACTCTTGTAATGATGGAATATATTGGTCACCAGTTGGACGCCCGGATCTTTCAACTCGTGTAGTCCGTCCCGGGAAAATACTTTTGCCACCAGTCCATGGTCCGGCCAACAAAAGGTGATATGACCGACACTCCCACTTCCGCCGCGAGTTTTGCTAGGACCGTTGAAAACATGACAGACATGTTACAATGTATGCCCTCCTGCTCAAGCACCTGGCAGGCCTGCAGTGGGCGCGATCTTGATCAGCACCCGGTCGCGGCAGACTCCAAATTTCTCATACAGTCCAACCACGTCCCTCGGCATGGCAATCGTTCTGTCGCGGTCGAAAGAATACGTTGAATCCACCTCAGTAGACGCACGGCCAGCTGTACGCTTGAGAATCTCAACGCCGAAGGACTCCATCAGGTGTAGTTTTGCATATTGAACCCGAGTTTCGAGGTCTTGCGATTGCGAGATCCCGTACGATGCAGCTGCAGATATTGTATGTGTGTACTTTTGTAGTTTTACCGCGTTCAAGATATGTGAAGGATTGTCCCGGGGGCGGTAATGGCCAAGTTTTTCGAAGTCGGCGGTGTCGGATACGATTGTAGTGAACTGACGCAATTGTTCGAGTGTAGACATTATGAGACAGCAGATGGAATTATGTAACGGTCCGTAGAGAACTGAGTGGCATCAAAACAAATTCATCTCTGGCTACCTCCACAAACGAGAATCGAACGAGAGATGAATACGGCAGGTCCCTCTTTTAGATACCATCAATGTTCACTCGGGAATATGATCAACGGGTGTCGAGTTGAGCCGGATCCGATCAAGTTATTATGAACATAATTCTAGAACTGTGAGAAGGCTATCCCATGCCGTGTGCTGTGTTGCCGGCTCCGGTCGACACGACCTGTCTGGCTGCGCGGAACGCTGGCTTCTCCGAAAGGACCGGGTCCATTGCACACTTCCTCTGTTAAGTGGCTCTTTTCCAAGCAGCAAAGCTTCAATCTAGAACAATATCCGCGTCTTGTAAAACATTGGCATGAGTTACATGGTACCGGTATCATGGAGAGAAAAGGGCAGGCGCCATGGCTACGAATAGGGAAACTTTCTGCGTTGGAGAGGCCAACAGGGCCATAGCCTGATTCAGCCTTGTTCAGTCATGTTCAGCCTTGTCCAACCACGTGTCCACGACAAGTTCGGGTCAAGTGGAGCCTCGGCAGCTCAACAGCATGGTGGAAATACGTCATTCGATTCGCTAGGCCACCAAGGCTGTCACTAGGCGGCGGTGGCGGCGGTTGTGGTGAGGAGGTCTTGGAGGCCGCACTTCAACGTGTTCCTGGCTTCCTGCACCGCGACTTCATTAGGTCTAACTGCCCTTTTCTTGTGCGCAGTGCAATTGCTCGTCTTGCAGCAGATTGATCTTTCCGCTGCATTTACCTCATGGCTCCCACTTGATTGTGCCGCCCCCCAGCAGCGTCTCTTCGATGCGGTGGCTAGCAAATGGGTCTAATAAAATGGTTCCTCTTCGTCTATGTGCTCGGTGGTCTCACCTTCGTACCGCTTCTGATCGCCCTCGTATTCCTCTATGCCTACTACACACTCCCTCCACCCGAAAATGAGAAGGAAAAGACGAGGTCTAACGACGATCCGGCACAGTTGATCCGCTCGGAAGATGACAAGATTGCATTCAAGACTGGTACCGACGATCTCGCCGAGCAGTTCCATCGAAAGCATGACTCTGATGTTGCCGCTGGCTACTTCGCGGTGTGCAGAGAATATGTGCCTGGTGGTGTCCCTGGCAAGCCGCCAGAGAAGCCGACACCTACGGGCGACGTCGCGGTGCAGGAGTCTCCCAGCGTCTACCAGAGTATGTACCGCAGCATATTCGACCGGTCGCAGAAACCAACAATAGAACCCAACAAAGATGGTGCAGGGAAGAATGTTAGGAAAACAAATAATGTCTTCTATGTGGTTCTGAGGTGCGTTGCGATATACATCTGCTATTCGGGTATGAAGCCTGACTGATCGAGCTAGGCACGGACATCTCATGCTTTACGATGACATACAGCAATTGGAAGTCCGCTATGTCATCTCCCTTGACCACCACGATGTCGATATCTATGCTGGTGGAGAAGAAATACCAGAAGGAGAACTATGGATCAAGCGCAACGCAATTCGACTGAGGCGGAAAAAAAGCCAATCAGGAGACAAGGCAACGTCGTTACCATTCTTTCTCTTTGGGCAGAGCCAGTCGGATAAAGAGGACTTTTACGATGCTATACTGAAGAACCAAGAGAAAAGCAACAACGAAGAGCCGCCGGGGCCGCAACTGTTTGACGTTGAACACATTGTATTGCTGGTACAAAAATTACACTCGTCGGAGGAGCACCTGCAGACAAGATGGCTTAATGCCATGATCGGCCGCGTGTTTCTGGCCATGTACAAGACCCCAGATCTGGAAGGCTTTATCCGAGAAAAGCTCACCAAGAAGATTTCAAGGGTTAGAAAGCCCACATTCATTACCAAGCTGGGCCTGCGAAAAATTGACTTGGGGACTGGTGCTCCATTCTTCACAAATCCGAGATTAAAGGATTTGACTGTGAATGGTGATTGCACGGTTGAAGCAGATGTAGATTACACTGGAGGGGTTAGGATTGAAATTGCAGCCACTGCACGAATTGATTTGGGTACGCGCTTCAAGGCCCGAGAAGTTGACATGGTACTGGCAGTTACATGCAAACTACTTCAGGGTCACGTCTTGGTCAGATGCAAACCTCCCCCCAGCAACCGTTTATGGTTCACTTTTGAGAAAATGCCTCAACTGGAACTCGACATTGAACCCATTGTCAGTACTCGGCAAATCACATACACTTTCATACTCCGGGCAATCGAAAGCAGAATCCGAGAAGTTGTGGCGGAGAGCATTGTACATCCCTTCTGGGACGACGTGCCTTTCTTCGACACGAAACATCAGAAATATCGCGGTGGCATCTGGAAGACAGAGCCCTTGTCTACGACCACTACAGAGATTCCTGATGAGGAACCTGAAGATGTTGTTGAAGGGGGAAGCTCGGGGGTGGACACACCGGTGGAGCTATCCAAGGATGAGAGAGTCATGAGTATGCCAGTCTTGATTGAGACTAATGGCATGGGCAAGCTCAATTCTGCGAAGAAATCTATGGCTTCTTTGAATGACCTTTTCGGCAAGAGGAAGTCGGAGACAGTGGACAAGACCGACTCGTCGACACCCAGATTGATGCGATCGACTTCGTTCGCCAGTGCCGCAGATCCCACCATTACTACGAATCATGCTGACGCCAACACACCTACTCGAGGCGCGGATCCTGCTACACATAGAGAGAGCGTTGCCACGATACTCAAAGATCTATCGGCCAGGTCGGTCTCGGGAAACGGGTCGGAACTCGGCTCCCCAGCTGGGTCCCCTTCCGTGGAGTCGGCCCTTGCAGCAGCTTTGAAGGGGCGGTCATCAAGCAACGCCTCAGGGGTGTCAGACGAGGGTGAACAAGATGACCAATCCGGTCGGAGATCTTCTTCTTTGCCACGAACCCTAACAAATGCCAGCCGCGCTTCCATTCAATCTACCGACTCTGGTGATCAAAAGGATGGGAGGCCAACCTCTGCGCAAGACGCGAAAAAGCCTCTGAAAGGCTTCTCGCTCGGCGCGAGGTCGTTGACCAGTGCAGATAGAAAACAGGCACTGGCATCAGTCAATGCAGCCGCCGCGGCCGCACAAAAATGGGGTTGGGGGGTGCTCGCAAGAAATCGACAGCGCGAAGCTCAAGCGACAACAACACCGAGGAGTTTGGATGAGGCTTCAGGGAGTCCTCCCACTCCTCGAGAGCCGATGGGTCGTGGAAGACCGCTTCCACCTCCGGGCGTTCCTCTGCCTCCCCCCGAGAGAAGCAGGCCGAATTCATTCCTAGCGCCGAAACGGAAACCCGTCCCACCCCCACTGCTACCAAAGCGCCCAGAGATGGATGGCTCCCACGAGTCGATGTCGGCTAAATCATCACCTAAACCACCCCTTCCGGAAAGACGCAAAAGACAGGGCTCTGCGCAGGCCGAGGATGATGTCGAAGATGAAGTATTAGTGGTCGAGGCCCCAATGGAATCGGCACCAACGAGCCCAGCTAATGATGAACATCACGATGAATTTTTTGGTCACGGCGAACCCACAGTGATGAAGGAGCAACTGAAAGCTCCACCACTCCCGGACCGTGGCAACGAGGTAGACGAGCCAACTGCAACATCATCGAAGGAGCAACTCCATCCGCCGTCACATGACGATGGGAGTGAAGGCGGCAAGCCAGAAATGGTGCAGGAACGGCTACGTCCGCCGTTGCCTGCTCGTGGCAGTGAGACTCCCGAAAATCTTCCTCAGGATGAAGGAGAAATGCATAGGCAAGAGATTGGCATGTACACATAATGAAGGGAATTGGCTCAGCCAAAAAGGCCATCTAGATATAAGCGAAGTTCAGGATGAAGCCATTGGGCATAGAATATGATACCCGATTATAAGCCGGAACTTGGCGTCGCTTTAACTACCCCGTGTCTGCGAGATTCTGGGTGTTTGAACATGAAGACAACCCCTGCCACGGGCCTGACGCAATAGGCAGCTCTGCCGAACATCAACTACGCAAGGCTGCACTTCTTGACGCGGCTCAATCAATGATCATACTTGACACCCATATTTCCCATCTGATTCCTGTGCTCGCATCCGTCTTCCCACTTCTTCGCACTTCTCTGCAAGTTATCTGCGGCAATGAATCACTATCCTCAGGCCTGGGGTCGAGTGAGTCCTGTACCTTCGCACCAAAAAGCAACGAAGCTAACGTTGGAGCAGCCCCGAGATGATGTGTACGGCGCATACGATTCTTCATACCTTCAGACGTCGATGCCGCAGACACATACGCAGTCTCCCGCAGTTACAGGGACGTCCGTACTAGGGGTCAAGTTCAAGGACGGTGTTGTAGTGGCAGCAGACAATCTAGGTATGTTTTTGGGACAGGTGCTGCACTTGCCTTCGACCATGCTAACACATTCTTGTCAGCATCCTATGGCTCCCTGGCGCGATTCACGGACGTCAAGCGTCTGCGGACATTCCCTCCCAATACTGTGGTTGGCTTCGGTGGCGACGTTTCAGATATGCAATATCTTGACCGGCTTCTGCAGTCGCTGGACATTCGAGAAAACTACCTCTCTTCATCTGGCCACACGCTGAACGCACGGAATCTCCATATCTATCTCTCCAAGGTCATGTATAAGAGGAGAAGCGAGTTTAACCCGTTATGGAACATGATGCTCGTCGCTGGCCTGGATGAGGAAGAGAAGCCATTCTTGGCCAGTGCGGATCTGCTGGGGACGACCTTCTCTGCTCCAACACTGGCAACAGGGTTCGGCGCACATCTGGCACAACCTCTACTGCGAAAACTCATGCCCCATGAGGAAGAGAGTGTCAAAGACGTGACCAAGGAGATGGCCATCAATGCCATCAAGGAATGCATGAAGGTATTGTTCTACCGAGATGCTAGGAGCATGGACAAGTACAGCATTGCGGTGGTGACCAAAGATGGCGTCGAGATCAAGGAAGACGAGAAGCTGGAGAATCAAAGTTGGGCATTCGCCGATCAGATTCGAGGATACGGAACGCAAGTCAACTAGGGTGGATGCATATGGGCATGACTGGTGCACGGCGTTCAGTTTGGGACAGAGCACTCCATCACAGGGCGGTTACCGACGGCAGGCCTTGAAAAATCCACAAACAAACAAATCCCTCTTTCGAGCACGGACATGAGAGTCATAACGGACTCGCTAGCTCCTTGAATAGACCATGGAAGCGTCATCCTCGCCAGAGGGAGCCATGGCGAGTTCCCGACATGGCCTGGACCGTTCGAGAAGTTGCTGGTGATTGGTCAGCCTTGGTAGAGCCTCGTGATTTCTTGGCGTCGGTGAGTCAAAGGCGGAGCTGCGGTGCCGGTGACGTGCCGCCGCCAGAAATTTGGAGAAAGGCTGAACTTTCTCCAGAAAAGTAGAAGAGCCGCCACCAATTGCCAACCATACTTGTACAACATCAATTAATTATTCTCTGTCGTTAGTCTTTCCCTGTGCACTGAGCCTTTTTGCTTCTCCCGCTCCCTTTGGGAATACTACGAGAGGCTTGTATTAGCCATCTTGTCACGTTTAATTGCCACCACTCGAGTCTGCCTTGCAGGGCATCGATCACGCTCAATCCGTTGTCTATGGAAGGCCCAGCCGTGCAGCAGGCACCAGCACCGGCACCGAATCGTAACAACAGTAACAGAGGGCAAAGACGGAGACGGAGAGGCGGTCCCAGCGGGCTGACGGCCTCTCAACCAGAAACTACCGTTCCTATCAGGCAGACCGCAGCGAGACCCTTTGGTGGGCGCCTCACACAACTACACGCAGAAGCACCGCCTTTCGTCCCATCCTCACTTCCACCGGCTCCCCAAGCAAGCTCAGAGCCCAGAGACTCCAGGCCTCGTCCTCCTCGCCCCCGCAACAAGAACATATCCACTCGAACGCCAGAGCAGCGCAGAGGCTCGATTACCAGATCAACAGCCCCGGACATCGCCACTCGAATTCACGAGGACATCTCTCGCAATCTCTACGAGTGCGCAATATGCACAAACGAAATCGGCCGATCCTCGAAAATCTGGTCATGTCGGACGTGTTGGACAGTATTCCATATTGGCTGCATTAAGAGATGGTCCAAAAATGAGGGCTCAGCTGTTCCTCGTTCTGCAGGCCAAAGTGATGAAGAGACGCAGGCAGGAAAGCAGTGGAGATGTCCCGGTTGCAACCTACCCAAGGACACTTCTCCATCTGCATACACTTGCTGGTGCGAGAAGGAAATCGATCCAAAGAACGTTACGGGTCTACCTCCTCATTCTTGCGGTCAGACTTGTGGCCGGGAGAGGAAATTCCCAAAACCATGTCCACATCCTTGCGATGTTGTCTGTCACGCAGGCCCATGCCCGCCATGTCGAGCAATGGGCCCCAGGCAGACTTGTTACTGTGGCGAGCAGGAAACAACGAGACAATGTGTCGAAACAAATTATGAGACGGGCTGGAGCTGCGGCGCCGTGTGCGGCGACATAATGCCGTGCGGCGAACACACATGTCAACGGCCTTGTCATGAAGGTCTCTGTGGCGCTTGTACGACTGAGTTGGATGCCTGGTGCTACTGTGGAAAGGTGGAAAAGAAGATCCTATGCAAAGATCGAGGCGAGGAAAAACCAAGCAGTGACTGGATTGGCCTCTTCGATTGCGGTCAACAATGCAACAGGCTTATGGACTGCGGAACCCACCGGTGTGAAAGATCATGTCATCCGCAAGATACAGCGACACCACATTGCCCGTGGTCCGTCGACGTTGTGACACACTGCCCCTGTGGGAAGACTCCTCTGGCTAAGCTCGAGAATGGGCTTCGAAAACTCTGTACTGATCCGATCCCGAGCTGCAAAAAGGAATGTGGACGATCACTACGGTGTGGCCACAAATGCAAGCAGCTTTGTCACACTGGAATTTGCAGTCCTTGCATGCTCAGAGTCTCCAAGCCATGTCGATGTGGCCGTAATTCGTTTGACGTTATCTGCCACGAAGCGACCGAGGAACCATCCCAGTGCACGCGTTTGTGCAAGGCTACCTTGAATTGTGGACGTCACGAGTGCGGTGAACGCTGTTGCACGGGGGAGCGCAAGGCATCTGAACGTCTAGCCACCAAGAGAAAACTCAAAGTGGCTACCCTTGGAGAGCTGCGGGCCTTCGACCAGGATATCGAGGCAGAGCACATCTGCACTCGCCCATGTGGTCGCAAATTGAAGTGTGGAAACCACGTCTGCCAAGATCTCTGCCATCGCGGACCCTGCGCCAGCTGCAAAGAAGCCATATTTGACGACATCTCATGCGGCTGTGGTAGGACTGTCCTGCAGGCGCCTTTGCCGTGTGGCACCCGACCGCCGCCGTGCAATTTCCCGTGCACCAGGACGAAAGATTGTGGCCACCCTCTAGTGGCACACAGTTGTCATTTAGACGAGGAGGAATGCCCCAAGTGTCCATTTCTCACCGAGAAGCAATGTCTCTGCGGCAAAAAGACATTGAAAAATCAGCCGTGCTGGAGGGCTGATGTGTTGTGCGGATTGGTCTGTGGGAAGCCGCTCAAATGTGGCTCTCATACCTGCCGGAAGACATGTCATAAGCCGGGTGAATGTGAAGATGCGCATCGACAATGCCAGCAAGAGTGCGGCAAGGCGAAGAAGACCTGCGGGCATCCCTGTGAGCAGCCTTGCCATGCTCCTTCGGCATGCAAGGAAGATAAACCATGTCCATTCAAGGTGATGATTACATGCGACTGCCAGCGCAAACAGGAAGAGGTCAGGTGCAATGTGCGGGCGCATGTGCCTGAGCCTCCGGGTCGGCAAACTTCACTCAAGTGTGATGATGAATGTGCCAGGCTGGAGAGAAATCGCAAACTGGCACTGGCGCTTCATATTCCTGACGATCACACTGACGAGCATGTCCCTTACTCCACCGACACCCTGAATATGTATCTGGAAGATGTTGCATGGGCCCACAAGCAGGAAGAAATCTTACGGCTCTTTGCAGCGGACGAAAACGAGAAGAGATATCGGTTTCCGCCCATGAGAAATTGGCAGCGAGCCTTTATCCACAGCCTGGCCGAAGACTTTGGGTTCGACGGCAAAAGTCTGGATCCTGAGCCACATCGACATGTTGTGTTGTTCAAGACGCCAAAATTTGTGTCCGCCCCCATGAAGACTCTGGCTCAAGCTGCAAGAATCAAGCGAGCACAATTACATGCGGTTGCCCCGATCCAATCAACACCGGAGCGAAAAGCAGACGAGGTCAAGCATGACTATAACGGACTGTTGTTGACCAAACCCAGATTTGCACTGACGGAAGACGAACTGCGGCCTCTGGTCAAGAAGTCAGCGCCGACTACTGAGTTTGACATTATCTTTTTATCCAACGATGAAGGCGTCGCTCTGTTGCCCACCCTCTCGTCGGACACTCCTGAGCAGTTGGTCACTCTTCTTACCAGTCTGCACCCGGCAATTGCTGGGGAGGTGACCAAACATAACCTCGGGGCATCGGTTGTCCTGTGTCAATTCGACACCTCGGATCTGGAGCCCAAGATCCTTCAACAACAAGGCAGACCGATTGCAGCACTATCAAAAGGATGGTCTCAGGTTGTGGCCAAGAAAGCCGCACCTGCTGTAGCACCCCAGGTCATGCCGGTCGGCCAACGACCGGTGTATACAGTGCTGGGAAGTCGGCTGGCAGAAGCGAAGAAAAGGAAGCAGGAGAGGGAGGAGAAGCTGCAAAAGAAAGCCCAACAGCAGCAAGTGGTGGAGGATTGGGAAAAGGAGATGGAGCAAGAAGAAAGTGAGGAGGCTGAGAGGAGGGCTAGTCAGGACCATGGCGAGGCCAGGGACGGGGCATGAGTGACTGTCCCTTGCAGCGGTTTCAGCTGGGACAGTACCGACGAGCCCAGTACGGGACTACTGGGTGCGCAAGTTGGCACTAATGATGGGCGTGGCTGTGCAGTTAACTCATTGACTCCAGCTGAAACGATTCCGCATCAGTTAATCCGATCCGGCTTGGGCGACGTCATTGGCTGCGATGGTGCTTGTGCCCCCCAGCAGCCCCTCGCTCTGGGTGTGCGCTCAGGTGCGCTCTGTTCTTGCCATACAGTAGTTGTGCCTCGTCCCGTCGCTACCCACGCCTTCGTCCAACCTTGAACCACGACATCCTGGCCTGTACATGCTCGTATCAAGATTCCCGTCCATCCCCAGAGCTCTCTTACCTGCAAACCAAGCCGCTTGGCATTCTGGATCACTCTGACTTTGCTCTCGTCGAGCCCGCTGGTGACGCCTCTGACCCACCAAGAAGCCATAACACCCTTCTGTTGGTGGTGACTTATATTTTGCTCTTTTCTCTCTGCTTTGTCTTTCTCTTCTTCCTCTCACTGTTAACCTTGGCCAAGCGTCTCCAGTGCAGACCCTCGTAAAACATTTATCCTCGGACCGACTTGACTTCGCTTCCCCCTCTCGCAGTCATGGATCAACTCAAAGGTGCCCTCAACAGCTTCACTGGCGGCGACAATGAGCAACAACAGAAGCAGAGCGGCGGCCAGCAGGGCGCTTCCGGTAGCGGTAGTGGCGGCTTCCTCGGGGGATTGGGCGGTAAGATCAATGCCGCTGCCGGTGGAGGACGGGAGAGTGAGAAGAAAGAGGATTATCTTGACAAGGGTGAGACTTCCATGGTCGACTAAGAACCCCGGGGCTCCCTCTTCAGCGGGTCGTGATGTGTTAACAAGGCCATTCAATGCCAGGAGTCGACTTCGTCCAAGAGAAGTTCCTCGGTCAAGGCCCTCAAGACAACGAGTCCGCGGTTGAACAAGCCAAAGACGAGCAGATCAGCGACTTCATTCGGAACCAGTGTTAGTGCCCACAACCCATCATCGTCCCCACCGGGAATGACTGCGAGCTGACAGGGAGCGTCCATCACAGACAAGTCTGCCACTGGCAAGGACTTCCCCGTCAAGGACAAAGAGACAAAGTTTTGAAGAATCTGTGCAGCGATCATGATTGGGTGACAGTAGAGCTGGAGAAGTGAGGGCGTCAGACCAGTCGTGCAGATGACAGACTCGGACAGAAGAATACTGCGCTTGCCAGAAGGGAAGGGAGTCAGGCGCCAGCTTTTCGAGATGTGGTTCGAGGAGGGCTCTCCACAGAGTATTCGCATTACGCGCATTACGCGCATTACGCGCATTATGCCAATCAGCATGCCATGCCTAACGGAGCGACTATTCCTAGCCATAACACAAGAAGCCAGCAGTTCTTTCCTTGTTGCCCCTGCTCCGCATATTGTCAATATCTGTGCAGCGATACACGCCGCCTGTCGCTTTCTGAGTTGAAACCTGCCAAGTAAGATCTTTCACCTGTAGCGTGAGAGAGAGAGAGAGAGAGAGATCAGCGGAAGAGTGTTGTGCACACAATGTCATAGATCTCTCGCCCCAGAACCCTACGGCATCCCCAGACGACTTGACCTTGCCAGGACACCTGATACCTGTCGATTCCCTGACATCACGTGTGCGTTAAATTCCCTGTTCGTACACCGGGTAGATAGAGCACGCAGACGTACCGTAGGCCTTCGAGTCTATCTGTCAGTGTATATACTGATCACACTAGAGACTAGCCCCATTGCATCCGTCGATCCTGATCCTTGTGGACCATGTCCCATCTCCTCGGACAAGCTGGCCCTATAAAAGTCGGCGAGGTGGGAGGCGAGATGGTGACAGTCCAGACCTGGTTGATCCAATCTCTTTCCCTCCTGACTGTTAGACCCAAATCGGTAATCGAAGCACATAGTCCCCAGTGCGTAATGCCCACGGAGGGCACAGTAGGACTCGATTGGATCGAGTGCCACCTCTTTGCGCGACCCGATCGGAAGGCGTCATATATTTCCATGCATCCCTGCCGTGCAGAGAGAGTTCTTTGAATCGTTACGGGTAAAACGTCCTTTCTCATTTAGCTCGCTGGTTGCAACCACCGAAGACCCGTGCAGAGCTCCCCGCGCTTGACTAATGAGCAGGCATACCGGATTAAAGTCAAGGTCGAAATCAAAGTATCCTAGTCCTATTGTGCTCGTGTTTGTCGACGCTGTCAGGTCCAGGGAAAACCTCCCTGGTCACTTTCTGGTAACTCCACTTTGCCGACAACTTGAAGGTTGACCGTCCGAATGGCATTGTTGTGGGTCGATTTGGGCGAGGCCGAGGCATTCAAAGTCGCCGCGACCGTCCGAGTCTACGGCGAAGAGAGGATTTGTCTTGAGCAAGAAGCGAAAGCCATAAAGGTACTCTGGAGCCGCGTCCTATGGGCGGTTGCCGACGCGCCTCTTAGTAGAAATCAAAACTCGACGCCGCTGACACTCTGGATAGAGATACCCATCTCTGATTGATCGGTAGATGCCCCTACCGCGGAAAGTGACGCAGAGGAATTGATCATCTCTACCAAATGGCCGGAGGTACGACTCCGATTAAGCTATTGCGTCCGGGAAAAGCACCTGGTGTCTGAAAACTGCCCCAGATCGCAAGATCGTCCGCCACGTAGCCTTGATTGAAACAGTACGCTCTCTCCCCTTCCCTCGGTTGGGCGCCTATTTCCTTGGCATCCATAAGGGATGCATGTCTTAACTAGAACTTCGTTCAACTCAGCTAAACAGACCGCCTATAGGGACCATGCCTAGGGGCTAGGACGCCTATCCTAGTCAGAAAACACCCCCCAGCACGTAGCCCGCTGCGCTCTGTCAGGCTCCATTACTATAATGAGAATACTAGTACTATCTAGACACGGCTTAGATTTCTCTTCGGAGCTTCCTCCAAAGCGCGATTTTTGGTGTATTTAGAGCTGTTTTATTTCAATTTTTAGTGAATCTACCACATAAGTTAATGGAAGGGAGGTACGTGACTGTGCCAATACAACGAGGTTGAGGCACGTTCTACAATCAGGTCCTCGCCAGCTACCAAGAAATCAGGCTAAGGAGGTCGTACAACTGAACTCTTGCGAAGCTTTCGAATCGCCGCGAACTAGGAGCCTGAGAGCCGAGTTATAACCCCCTCGGCGACCCCTTTCTCGAGTTCATCCCCAACTCAAAATAGCTTGGTCGTCGCTCAGGTCAGGTGGCGAGATGGTAGGGTCTGGAAACGGAAATGAGACTTCAATGTTGAAGCAATCTAGGTAGGGGTTGGGCGAATAGGTTGATTGACTGATTGAGATAGCCGAGAGCAAGACAGCAAGCCAGCGAGACAGGTTGCCGCATGCCAAGATTGAAGTGGCATAGGCCTAATTAGGCTAGTTGAAGGTAGTATCACCTTGCCAATATTTGGAGAGGTTGAGAGGCCTCTAGAGGTCAAGAGGGGAGACGAACCTCGGCTCCAAAGCTATATACCTATATTGCGGACGACGGAGAAAAGAGCAAAACTGCGCCCAGACATATACATATGCACACATACACATATACATGCAGCTATAAACTATACAAGCATACGTAAAATACACCGTCGCCTCGACATCCGGCATCCGAGTCAAGGAGGAGAGGAAACAGCCACGAACCTCCAAGCGGTGCACGCAGACGAGGGCGTAGCACAGGGTGGCGTCAAAGAAAGACAACCAAACAAGCAAAATACTCTAGACGATCGGTCACGATGGCTCGAGGAGGAGGGAAAATCACCCTCTATGTCGACATCGTCAGCCCTTTTGCGTACTTGGGCTATTACTACCTGCGCGTGAGTTTGCGTTCCAACTTCCCTCTTGCTCTGCATCGCCGGGTTTGAAACATACATATATGTGGTGTCTCCCCCCATCTGCAAGATGGCAGGCGAGAGACAGACATCTCAATCTCAGTCCCAACTTCAAGTCCAAGTCCAAACTTAATACTAACCCTCGCTCCCCTCTTTTTGCAAATAAAACAGCACTCGCCCATCTTTCGAGATGTGAAGATCACATACGTCCCGATCCTGCTGGGTGGGCTGATGAAGCTGTGCGGCAACACCTCCCCAATCGACATCCGCAACAAGGACCGCTGGATCGGGGCCGAGCGCCTGCGCTGGGCCCGCCAGTTCCACGTCCCCATGTCCGAGGGCTTTCCCAGAGGCTTTCCCAAGCCGACGATCCAGGTGCAGCGGTTTTTGACGAGCGTGTGGATGGCCGATAGCGACGAGAAGGCCAAAGTTGAGCGCGGAGGACAACCGGGGGCCCAGGAGCAGGCGACGCTGACCCAAGCACTCGACGCGCTCTACGCGGCGCTGTGGACGGAGCCGAATGAGTCTGAGATCGCGGACCCGGCGGTCTTCGCGCGCGTGCTGGCCCCCGTGCTGGGCGAGGACGTTGTGAGAATGCACGTGGCCCGTCTCGGCAACGCAGAGGTTAAGAAGCAGTTGGTGGCGAATACGGACCGGGCTATGGAGGACGGCGCGTTCGGCTTGCCCTGGTTCCAGTGCGAGAATGCCCAGGGTCAAGTCGAGGGTTTCTGGGGCTTCGACCATCTCGGCCAGGTCGTTAGGTTCATGGGTCTGGATGGTCGTGGGGAGGTGAGGGCTTTGTTGTGATTTTAAGGTGTCTTGGTGCGTGGATGGATGGATGGGTGGATGGGGTGATTGAGGGCGATTTTGAGAGGGGGCAGGGACGGATGGGACGGTGGAATATAGAGAAAGAGTCTCTCTCTGTGTATGTGTATGTGTATGTGCTCGCAACCTGCTTGAGGGAGGAGATATATGAGATTGCTCCACGCTGTGAGAATGACTGGTTGAAGATCTGCTCCGTGCATTGGCAGAGCGATCGAAATGGAAGTTGGACACCAGTTTTTGTCTTCCCCCTATAGCCATTGCTTCTAAAGCCCCCAAGAAATCTAGCCCAGGTGGTCCCCTGTCCAGTTCCTACCATGCTTTCTCGTTGTTCATAGCCAACCTTTTTGTCCGTAAGAGCATCAAAGAAACCTCCCCGAAAAGCATGTCGTTATCTCTATCAACGTAGGTCTATTCTTTCAAACCCTCTAGTCTTTGATGAGTAAAGAACCTCGTCTGAAAATCGAAGCTTGGTGACTTGAAAAGCTCCCGTTGATGTAACTTACCCGAAAAATCTCGCGGGAAGGCTATGAAGAGTGCTGCGGCTTCAGGTGTGTCCAATAGACCATGTTGCCTCATCTTCATTCGAGGTACTGGTTGATCAAGTGATGTCCCGGCCACAGAGCCTGGAGCCTGTCACCCCAATTCAGCCAGCAATAAGCGGATTTTGACACCATGGCATGCGTCCGCCAGCCCGGGAAATGAAGTTCTGGTAATCGTGTCGACAAGCAGCCGGGTGATACGGAGTCTTCTTGTCATCAAAATCGCTTGACCTGAGACGCAACCATGGAAGACAGGCCAAGAGATAGACCCGATTGCACTGAATGACTCAGTGCCCAAGTTGGGAGACGGTAGGGGTCCTCGTTATTCTCAGACAGTCCGATACAAGCATCTTTTCACAACGATGCGGCGGACTGGCAATAACCGTCCGCAACAGTAGTCTCAGACCTTTAGTCAGGTATAACCTCATTGCCTGCGATTGCGCGTGACTTGCTTTGCGGGATGGAATCGAGGAAGGCGGAAGTAGAACAAAGGTGTTCATCTTCAGGTGGGCGGTGTTGACATCGAAAACTGCTTGTCAGGATTGTTCGCTTGGGACTGCAAGCAATTAAGCAAGCTGATTCGCAGGCAGGAAAGCTAGAACTTGAGGTCATGATATGAAGATATGTGATGTTTCGTTCGTTGCTCAGAAGGTTTGTTTGTTTGGGTCGTTAGACGGTTCGAAGTAATGGCTTGCATCTCGCCGCTGTGCTGTTGTCATAGTCATTTGGTCGTGCTGTTGAAAACAGCTTCTCGTCAACTGCTCGTCCGTAATCACTCTATCTTGTCAATCTTCAGCGAGCCCTTTTCCTCCTGTCCTCCTTCCCCCTCAAGAGCAATGAAATCGCCTTTCTCTAGTCGTCTGATCCATTTGCCTGATTCTCCCCGGGCTAGAATCAAGGTCAGCCGAGCGCTGGCTTTTTCCATGGCACTAAAAGCCGTGCTAGGAAGTGGCGTATATGTCCACCGTCCAAAAGCCCAATTCAAAACATACAGACTTTGTCCCTCAGAGTCGACCGCAATGCTGGGTTTTCGATCGCCTGTGGAGTCCGGCGGTGGTCGAGAGGAAAGTACAAGCCCCTTAATGCGGTAGATTTCATCTTTGGGTGCAGAAAGGAGCATGTCCTCGAAGGATTCCAGCACAACACTCTGGGGCGGTTTGGTCATGTCCTCATTAGTCAGAACAACGCTCAGAACTTCGACTTCTTCTTGATGATGATGATGATGGTGGTGGTCTCCGTGCGCATTGTCTTCGTGGAATTCGATCGCTCCGCGCAACCCTTCATCTCGAACCATGGCTCCGTCGATGCCCATGATGACTTCTACATCGACCCACCCCCTTTGGCTTTTGACCCAAGCGACTTGGACGTCCAGATCGCCGACGCGGTCCAGCGCATCATCAAACATACGCTCATCGACGAGCTCCCACTTGTTGAAGACGATCAAATCGGTGTACTTGGCTTGCATCTTTGCCGTGTAACTGGTGTCATCGTAGCCTTTCCAGTTCTCGACGTCGATAACGCTGATGACCCCGTCAAGTGTGAATGAGCCCGGGTTCTCTCGCGATACACGGTTTACTTCCATGGCAAGGGTAGCAGGGAAGGCGGATCCGGACGTTTCGATGATGATTCTGCTGGGTGCAGCGGAATCCCTGAGCTGGAAAAGGGCATCACTCAGTTGGCCAACGAGGTTACAGCAAATACATCCGTTCAAGAGCTCGCGGACACCGGAGATGGAGGCCGAGCCAGCAAGTTGTGAGTCTACGGCAACATCGCCAAACTCGTTCTTTAGCAGCGCCAGCTGTGCTCCCGTTAGAATATGGACTAAGGCAAGGGCAGCCCTGATCAGGTTGGTCGGCCCCTCTCTGCATTCACGGTGATTTGACACTTACTTTGTAGGTCTTTGGGAGTTGTGGAATAAGATTCAGTATCAATGTTGTCTTTCCGGCACCTAGAAAGCCTGTAATGATGGTGACCGGAGTCGGCGCCATTGCCGGAGGTGCAATGAAGAAAGTGTCGGGAGATGACCGTCCGTATCAGCAGGCTAGGGAGAGGACTCGAGGCCAATCAATGGAGTAGCTAAAGTGTAGAAGAAAGGCGGACGGCAGTGACACTCGATGATAGTGGTATATCGAGTGTTTGAGAAGAGTCTGTGACTTTTTTTGTCATTGGTGTTGAGACTGGTTCGCTGCGCAAACGAGGTGCGAGCTGCTGTCCCCCCTTATCGATAACGATATAATTGACGTCATGGTCTTGGCAGGCTGCCACCACTGCCTTGCACTGCTATAATTCCCGATATCTAAACAACTGCCCACATTCGTCCGTATCCTCCGTATCCTCTTTATTCTGCCGGAGAATCAACCGAGCCATCCTTCTTTGTCCATTTCTGCTCTTGTCCATTCTTTCAGCCTCTCAGCTATCCCTACATCGTTGGCCATGACACTCTGCCAACCGTGCAAATCCGCAGTTCTCTCGCAACAAGCACCACAAGGCACTCGCCTAGGACCCCCTGTGGGCATTCATTCTTCCTCTAAGCTCTATATTTGGTGCAATGACTCCCTTCGGCAAGACCGGCAATTCAGCTCGCGCCCACAAGTTGCTGTCTGCCAGACCTGGGTGAGCAGCTGCTGTCCCAAGTCTCTCCCTTTCCAGCTTTGGCATTTGTCGAGTCAAGACCGTACATTTTGTCGAGTTTCTTGACATGTAGAGTATTGGCGAGCTTCGACTGGCCATAATGAGTCATGACGCTGCTATCTTTCAGAGACGTGCCAGCGAAGTTTATCCTACCTTTGGGTGCTGAATAGTGGCCGGGTGGAGACAAGTCCGCACCTCGCAAGCTGTCGGGCGGCAGTGTCTTGGAGGTGCTGAGCAGCTAAGGTACCAGTTGAGAAGTGAAGACCTAGTGCGCAAGGTAGTTCGTTTGCCATTGTGTTTCGTGTCCGTCTTGTGTCATCTCAAAGGTTATGGCCATTATTCCAGCATGTTGATCAATCCCTGAAGGACGTCTGCTTGGGAAAGGAAGAGCCTGGCTGCAGATACCACAGAACATAGCGATAAGCGGTTGATTTCAAGGAGCGTGGCGTGAGCCTGAGGATATAACGATTTGATGCTGCCAATGGCGGCTGATCCTTTGGCGGGAGTTCAGGCGGACGGGTATACGTGGGCACCGTGCTGGGCAAGGCAGGCAACAGTATGGTATCCTCCGTGCCAGGCTAGATACTTTCGCCAGACAAGACAGGAGACTCACATGCCAGAATTTCTGGGGGTAACGACGTGTATCTTGGCCGTGGGGTCTGAGAGAGAATTAGGGTGGAAAGTCATGGCGACTTGCTCATGAATGTAGAACAGAGAATGCATCTACAACAGGGGTTGGGTTGATGTAGAAGTCATCACGGGCATCCAGCCTATTGCTTCGAGACTTCCAGGACCGGCTGACGGATGCTGCGACGCGGCAGAAGAGACTTCTGAAAATCGAATCAACCAGCGAGCTTTTTGTGTGCATCTTTTCTCTGTCCCTCGCAATCAGAGAGCGAAGAACCTGTCTCGGGGCGATTGTTTGGACCTCCGGGCTGCCGCGGACAAATGGATTGTATATGTAGGGCGGCGCAATGTGTTGGTGTCGGCACGATCTCAATCACACCCCTAGCAACATCTAAACTTCCAAGCCGGGTCCTCAACTGCCCACGGAGAGGACTGCTTCCAAAATCATCGACCGTGGCCGACTTCGCCTAGGTCGTCTTGAGGGTGTAGTTAGGTAGTTTGCCAGTGCCCGATTCCCTTCCACGAAGCACTTCCGGCCAGTCTGTTGTCTGCCGTGTCTGTATCTATGTCAGCTCCTGTCTGTTTCTGGATCAGCGAGGGGGGAATGTATTGTAAGGCAAGACTGGCTGGCAGTTGACTGGAGCGTGGCAGTCACGTCAGGGGCGGTCTGCTAACTAATTCTGTGGTGAGAGCGCAAAAGAAAGGAGTAAAAGGAGAGACTGCGCGATCCGTACCAGACGGAGGGGGGTTGTAAAATCGTGACATCTTGCCCCGTTTGTTGCTGGGGGGATATCGTCTATCAGATCTTCTATGGTCAAGCGGTAAAGGAGTGTGCGATAACAGAAACGGAAATCTCCAACCAGGTAGAGCAAGACTCGTCTCACCCACGCGAGACAGCTTCCTGTCAACCCACCATTTCCACCTCCGGGAACAACATCACTTGTTTCATTGTTCGGTTGGTCTCGAATCCGCCCACTGGAGGACAGGTCTTTCTTGCCCCCATTCAATAGCCAAGCAAGGCCGACGCACCAGGCTCGCTAGAAATGTAAATGACCTCGTGGTCATCGCGGAACCCATTGAACTTTGTCGCGGAGCACTTGGTGTACGCGCCCATGTTCTCGAAGAACAACCAGTCGCCGATCTCGACCACGCCGGGTAAGAAGTAGCGGTCGGTGATGACATCGATTCCGTCGCAGGTGGGGCCCCAGATCGAGTACTCGATCAGCTGCTCCTGGTGGCCATCGGCAGGCGCCGTGGCAGAAAGAACCTGTGGAATAGGGTGCTGGTGGTCGAAGATGATGTTGGAGAAATTGCCGTAGACACCGTCGTTGAGGTAGAGCATGTAACCCTTCTCCCCTTCGTGATTGACCGCGACTTCACGTCTCGCAATGACGTTCGTGGCGAGTGTGAACGCATTGGAGGCATAATAGCGGCCAGGCTCGCCAATCACCCGGATGTTGGCGGGGAATTGCTCCTCGAGAGCTTCGTTCAGATTTCCTGCAAAAGTCTCAAACGTCTCGTCGACAAAGCCCCCACCAACGTCCAACAACCTCAGGTCGAACCCGTGCAGGGCTGCTTGATCAAACACATGTCGCGCGTCTTTGACTGCCTTTCCGAAAGAGTTTGGGTCACTTGCCCCAGAGCCTATGTGGAAGCTGACGCCGACCAGGTTCAGGTTCAGTTTCTTCGCCAGACCGAGCAGTTCCGCTGCGTACTCCAGACTAGCGCCGTATTTTGTGCTGAGCCGGCATGCACTTGCTGAGTCATCAGTCAAGATTCGGAGCACCAGTTCGGCGTCCGGGTAGCACTCTTTGATCTTGTGGAGTTCATCGCTATTGTCGAAGGTCATCAAGCTGACGCCGACTTTGCGAGCATGTCGCAGGTATGACTTAGTCTTGCACGGCTGTGCGTAGATGATGCGACTGGGAGAAATGCCAAGCCTCAGCACCAGGTCGATCTCGGCCCTAGACGCACAATCGAATCCAGTCCCCAATTTGGCCAGAAGGCGGAGCACCTCCTTGTCCGGATTACATTTGACCGCTTTGACAGATGTTAGCACCTGCGGATAATTGGAAAACAAGGGTGAAAACTCACCATAGAACGGCTTAACACGGCCCAGGTTTATTTTCCAGCGGAGATGCTGGCGGTACACTTCTCCTAGATCCGCCACATAGAACGCATCTTCTTCGCCAGGCTCACAAGTATCAACGTTGATACGAGCAATTTGCTCCTTGAGGACTTTTTGAATCAGTGCCTTGGAGGCCAAACCAGTCACGTCGGATTCAACGCCATGATTGGTGTCAACAAAATCGACCTTGTCGATTTGGTTGTCAGTCACAATTGTAGGATTGGTTTCTTCAATAGCGATGGCAGAAGGTGCCATAACCATGCAAAATGGTTATGCTGTAAATTTAGATGGAAGAAAATCCCCGACAGGTGTTAGGGAGGTTTTCGGGACTCGGATCCTCTGGGAATTTGGCTGTGCCTCAGCGACTCTCCCTCACGAGGAGGAAGAACCTCGAGTGGCGACCTATGCGGCAGCTGAAATTGGGGAGAGAGCTGGGTCGGGATGTCAAAGTGAGAACACCAAACAGGTCTTGTAGCTTGTGGTTTCAGCAGGAGGCGGGCGAGGCTGATTAACGATGTGACGATGTTTGCAAGCAGATGCACTTTGGTAGCGAAGAGCAAATGATGTTGAAGCCGTGTATGAGGTGCCTTTGGTGGCCCCAAAGGCTGATCCGCGAATTTTGGACAGAAAAGTGTCTCGAAAGGCTGAGGAAGATTGCGGTGAAGTGGTGAGAGAAAGGTGAAGAGTAGCCAAGTTGTGTGCGTTTCTGCTTAATTTTTCGTTGCAATTGGCGACAACGAGACGGTGGTGGGGGGCAAAGTGTGGATACAGCTAGGAGTGACTGTGGGAAGCACTGGAGGCCCAGCAGGAAAAGTCAGATCCCAGTGACCTCAGTTCTCCAGGCAGAGACACCAAGTGGCAGGGATAGGTGAATCAGCTAGCTGCGTTGTCTGCCCGTCGCGTATTGGTCATTCGCCGGTGCTTGGGTGCTGGGTGGTTCCTCCGTTCCCGTCTCTGCCAGGAGATTGAACTGTTGAATTTTTTTTCGTATCCGTCGTGCGGGATTTTCAGGGATGCGACCACGTGACTGACACGGATGGCCGGTGTTGTTTGCGCCTAACCGAGGAGATTCCCTATTTCACCGCCATGATAAAAACCCGGTCGATGTGAGACGGAACATTCTCTAGTCGTAGTCGACAACACAGGCGTAAGGTTTCATGGCTGATTCTCCGGGGATGAACGAATCCTATAGGTGAAAAACTCGGCGGTTGGTACATCCACGTCTTGATCGGTGTCAATATGGGGAAGCGGAATATTGAGGGTTTCGACTGTGTCGAAGTTTGCCTGGCGCATCCGTGCGAAGAACAAATCGTCCTCTGTGTGTCGTCTTTTGAATCCAACCAAAATGAGCGTTTCGGGCGTACGAGTGGCCAGCTGCCTCAGGGTCTCTACCAGATGCAGACTGCTGTCTGGATTGTAGATGCAATCGGAAACCAAAATGAGATCGTAATTGGCATTGGAGCTATCATCCAGGCTCGAAGCCCAATCCAACACTTCCGACCGAACCGTAGATCCTGCCACGGGCGAAGCGCATCGGATATTGCGCGCCAAGATTTCCTGAGCGTCCTCCAGGTCGGTAAGGAGAATGTCGCATTTGACAAGCTGTGCCAAAGCAATTCCTACTATGCCACAGCCCGCACCGAGCTCCAGCACCTTAAGCCGCCTTACCTTGCTGGACTTGAACAAGGCCGCCAATATGGACATTCCATCAACAGGGGACGTGGATAGCGCTTGTGCGAAGTAGACGAGATATCCTAGACTCGCATCCCTTGGGTGACCTGTTAAGTGGTATCGAAACCGAGAAAAGGGGAAACATACCAGATATGCCGTGCAATACTGTCACCAGTCTCCTCCCACATTTTCACGATGCTCTTGTTCGACAAGGCAATTCGTCGCTCAACAATCGGGTCCGTCCGCTGTTTGTTAGACAAGGGGAAGACACAACTCCAAACATCGAGAATCTTTGGGATCTCCAATGATTGATAGGCAGACTCGGTTTCTTTGGTAGTCACGTGGAGTCGCACAGGTCTAGAGACATACTTGCCAGGACAGTGGACAGTAAACTTAAGGGCTCGTGACGAAGCCTGCCACCGAATGGGCTGAGAGCACAAGACGCCATGAGGAGAGTTTGCCTCGATGACATTGGCGACCAGTTCGACATCCTCACCGAAGAATGCGTCACCGAGATCTGTAGTGACGGAAACTACTGCTAAGACATCGACAGTCTTTTTGCCCACATCGCTTTGCGGAGTGCGCAAAAAGCGAATATACTGGACCATGGTTCCAACGTTGACTGGACTGGACTGGACGTCTGGAAGGAAGAAGAGCAAAACGAAATTCAGGTCGAAACTCGCGCAGTACGGAAGTTGATCAGCTGGACGTTGTGGAGCGAGAAACGGGAAAGTGAGGCGGGCTGGGTGCCGTTACCGGATAAACAGTATCGCCGAACCCCGAACTTTTGGGCACGTGGGTCGCTACTGGTCGGGCCATCATCTCCCCTGTCTGCTGGCTTCCCGCCACCCCCAGACTCTCAACTGACAAACACCGACAACGTCCATTCTGCCCGTGAACACTCTGGGCTTCTGGTCATGCGACACTCATTGACCTAAGCATGGCAATTGCGAAGCTATTGCGCATCAATACAGCGCATCTCATCCATGCCCAATCATTGCGCGACTGCCTAACTGCGCCGCCTCCCTACCCCGTAATGTGAATTTGTCTGTCAGCCCGACACCTCAACATGAACAACCCCGAATTCCGCCAGACCCTCCACAACATTTCCCATAACCTCGAAACTGCCAATCAAGCGGCTCAAGAGAACATCTACACATTCACCCAACTTTATGTCGATCCTTGCCTTGAGGGCATCAAATCCTGTATCTATGCTTGCACTGCGCCTTGTTTCCCCAACAGAGACGATAATATCCGACGAAGGAGGGGCCGGTCGCGTGGCAGAGCCGAATATAACTTTGACTTCTACAATGCCTGGGATGACGACGAGGCCCTTGGCGACAGTTCCTTAGGCTGGGGTAATGATGAGTTGGATAGTTTACTCGCCGGTCGTGGTTCGCGAGCGAACCAGCCAAGAAAGCAAAGGGCAATGAGTTATGGTTCTAGAGGTCGACGGAAACCCTCGGGCCTACAGCCAGATTCTGATCAGGATCCGACTATCATACCAAGCTCGTCATACCTGGGGTTTTTGGAGAGGCTTCCATGGAAGATTGGGAGCAGGAGGCTCCGTTACAAGCCTTCAGCCGCAGATTTGCAAGAAAATCCAGGCGGTGCCCGAGTGCGAGATGCTGAAACCCAGCCACTGATAGAAGAGGCAGATGAAGAAGGTGGTGCGTGGCAAAAAGGTCACGGGCGTCAGCGAAGCGATACTGCCGCCTCGAGGTCAACTACTAATTCTCTAAGTTCTCGAGGGGACCTCATTATGAGCGATGAGGACGAAGATGCGCAGCCGCTCGACGACGAATTCGCCGTCATGCTCAGCCGACGCAACACTAATCAAGGTTTTGCTGAAGATCAAAACAGCGGGAAAACCAAGACATCGAGCAGCAAGCGCCCCGGAGTCTCCCGCAATTCCACCCGCACCGTCTCATCCAAGTCGCTGAGAAGCCCCAGTGGAAAAAGTACCCAAAGGACAGATTCCCAGAAGAATCTGGCACCTCTATCTTCAGATGTGGTCGAGGAGCACTCTGAGCCCCCAACCTTGATGGACCTTCGGCGGGAAGAAGAGCAGGTGGCACAAGAGGAGGAGCTGGAGATCAAACAGAAACGCGAGGCTGCACAGCGTCTAGCTCTCCGTAGAGGACTGAGCTCCCGTGACGTTAAGAACATGGCCAATGCAGAAGTTAAACCAGACGACCGTGGCGAATGTGAATGCCATGCACCTGCGAAACTAGACGTCCTGGAGCCAGATCCTACGTCACCCATTGAATCATCATCTCCAGATCCACAGCCTCGAGAACAAGACGAGTCTACGTCGTCAAGGACTGGCAATCCTGACGACGGAAAAGGCCCAACTTGAACCACGACGAGAGAAACCTGATGTCCTCCCCACGAACTCTAGATCGTTTGTCCTGCTGATAGACGGCATTGTTTCAAACAAGCGAAGACTCCCATTACAAAATCATGACTGTCGCCACATCGACATTGACTTGAGCCGCAAGAAGAGAGACCCTGGGTCCATGAACAGACCAAATATCTCCTGATGGCTGTATTGGTGGCCAATTACGACTTAATGATGGGAAAGGAGGGCTCTGGCTGTGTGACGCTTAATGTTGTATAGCGCAAAGTGTCTGTCACACAGGACCTACATAGCTTGCTGTACTTGTATCGCTGATAACGGTTCCGAGACACTCTCCGTGATTTCAGCATTCTATACACTGTACTCGGTATTCCGTACACGTCGGTTCTTATCTGTAACCAGTGTTGTAGGTGGGGATCGAGCCTCACCGAGTCTTATCTTGTGGCTTCCTTCTCAGACCCGGACGATTGGCTGCGGTGACCCCAAGCCCAGCGTCGCCACCCATTTCGCATGCGGCATGCACTCCTCCTCTCCCTCGCCCAGAACCTCTGTCTCCCGTCTTCCAACGGATCTCAATTTTTGATGCCAGACACTATATGTGACTACCCGACGATGACGCCGACTCTTTCGATAGCCATTCCCATTACGATGATATAGACCCCAAGTTCGATCCAAGCAACAGCATCCGATTCCTTACATTGTCAATCGACCCAGGCCTGCTGGCTTCCTCGCGCTGACGGATGGCATGAGCGGATACAAGATGGAGGACAAAAAGACATGGAGTCCTGAGTCGTCGTCAAACCCTTCTGCCTATGAGGGCGACATGGGTAGTGTGCGACGTCCATTCACACGCCGCCTCACCGAGTCCTTCAAGCGAGATCCCAACGCAAGTGTCACGCGATCGGCGTCATTCAGTGCTGCCGATGGGAAGGGATATGACGCTGAAGCGGCTGCTCAGGCGACAGCACTGTCGCCCTTGCTGAGGCGGCTGAAGGGACGCCATCTACAAATGATCGCAATAGGCGGGAGTATCGGCACAGGGCTTTTCGTGGGTAGTGGGAAAGCGCTGGCTTACGGCGGACCGGCCTCATTGTTATTGTCATTTGCTTTGACGGGATGTATGTTGTATTGCACTGTGCAGGCGCTGGGAGAACTGTAAGTGTCCACGAGTCTTGTGGATTCGCCATGCTAAAGATCCATCCCAGGGCAGTGCTATTCCCCGTTGCTGGTTCCTTCGCCTCGTACTCGACGAGATTTCTGGTAAGAACAACCAGCCACTCTTCCCGTCCTGCGTCCCATCTTCCGAGCCCTGACGCTCTTTTTTAGGACCCCGCCTGGGGCTTCGCTATGGGCTGGAACTATGCCCTGAATTGGTTGACGGTGTTACCTTTGGAGATCGTGAGCGCGTCGATAACGGTGGATTACTGGGTATGGGTCATGCCAGGCGGCGAGCGATATTTGGTTGACGGAGACGAACAGGTTCAAAATATCTCTCTCAACGCCGCCTGGGTTTCAATCTTCTTGATACTAATTGTTCTGATCAACTTTTTTGGTGTGAAAGGATACGGCGAAGCAGAATTTGTCTTCTCGATCGTCAAGGTTACGGCTGTGATCGGATACATGTAAGGATCCCGTCTGCATCCCGATACAGATGTGTATCGCGCTCAGGTCTGACTTTTGCCGCAGTCTTCTGGGAGTTCTCATCAATGTCATGGGTGGCGTCGACAAGAACGGAAAGCCTGATGCGAGCTACATGGGCTTCCGTCTATGGCATCATCCAGGAGCCTTCCATAACGGCTTCAAGGGGCTGTGCAGTACCTTTGTGACAGCAGCTTTTGCTTTCGCTGGAACTGAGCTTGTTGGTTTGGCAGCAGCAGAGACGGAGAATCCGAGGAAAGCGTTGCCTACGGCTATTAAACAGGTGAGTTACATGGAGAGTGCATCCGAGGGGTATCTGACTGGAGCAACAGGTATTCTGGCGGATTACCCTCTTCTATGTTGTCAGCTTGCTTCTCGTAGGCACGCTCGTACCATACGACGACCCCCGGCTTCTAAATGGCCGGAACAGTGCTGATGCAAAGTCAGTCCCGTCCCCGCATTCTGTGTTCTCCTTGTCTCTGCGCTTCGAACCTGTCCTGACCCTCGAGCCATAGAGCCTCCCCTTTCGTCATCTCGATCCAAAACGCCGGCATTGAAGTCCTCCCGTCTGTCATGAACGTCGTCATCATGATCTCCGTTCTCTCCGTAGGAAACTCTTCCATCTACGGCTCCTCACGCACCCTTGCGGCATTAGCAGAACAATGTCAAGCACCTGCCTTTCTCGCCTACATTGACCGCAAGGGCCGTCCCTTATATGCAATCATCGTTGCCTCAGTCCTGGGATTACTGGCATATCTAGCGGCCACTCACAAGCAGCAGGACGCATTCAACTGGATGCTCGCCCTCTCAGGCCTCAGCTCGATATTCACATGGAGCTCAATTTGCCTCGCACACATCCGCTTCCGTCACGCTTGGACCCTTCAAGGTCATTCACTAGACGAACTCGCATTCCGTTCTCCCGTGGGCATCATCGGCTCCTGGGTCGGCCTTGTCTTCAACATCCTCGTCCTGATTGCGCAGTTCTGGACCGGATTCGCCCCCGTGGGCTGGCAACAGATGTCTGTTTCCGACCGAGTGGTGAACTTTTTCCAAGCATACCTTGCTGCCCCTGTGGTCGCGTTGATGTATATAGGATACAAGATATACATGAAGACGAAGGTTTTGAGAGCCAGGGACATGGATCTATTTACCGGAAAGAGAGAGTTCAACGTCCGTTCGCTGGTGCAGGAGGAGAGAGCGGACCGGAAGAGATGGCCCAAGTGGAAGAAATTATACAAGTTTCTCTGCTGAGACCATATTGATTGATGCTTTTGGGTAGGTTACATTGCTTTGCTTGGTCGCGTTCTTGGCCAAATTTGGATGGACACGAAATGAGGTCTCATGAGGATTATGTAGAACTTCGTAGGCGCTTTATGAGGATTACGTTGTGCAAGTAAATTTATTGTTTCTAGCGAGCGGTTTTCATTTCCACCCCCGATTTCGCGAGTCCTCTGTAGATATGCACAAATATATATATATACTCCGAACAGTCGTCCTTCGCCGCCCATTTAGCTGACCAATCGCCCGCCGCTTTACTCTTCCGCTAACCACTATTTAGTCGAATCGCTCTCTCGTCCGCTCCTTTCTGCTCCCTTCTGCTCCCTTCCTCTCTTTCGCGCTCCTCTTCCACTCCCTTCTGCTCCCTCATGGCCCTAGCCCGCTTCCATCGCGCTACCTCACGTATCAGTATGGCTTCCGTTCGGGCTCCAGTCTCATACGCGCTAACGTTACCTACACCTAGTCTTATAGTAACTTTAACCGACTATATCTATGATGGCCCGTTTCGGCCCTAATGAAAAATAGAATCTCTAAGAGAATACTCTATTAGGTTGTTAGACGAAGTTAACTAAATTCTTTAGCTCTATAGTATAATACTGTAACAGAGCACTTCAGGGTTCGGCGTGCACGTGCAACAACGCACAGAGGCCTGTCCAGTAGATCCGGAATCGAGAACGCGTTTCTGGTTAACACTGACAAGACAACACCACCACCAACACCACCTAGAAGGGCAGCGGCTGGGGCTACAGACACCTAGCACAGCGGGAGCATCGAGGAACAGGACAGAACTGATAAAACACTCAGGAATTAGGTAGACGGCGCTAAAAAGCCATAGAATTCATCGTACTCTCTTAAACTGTAAAGAATGGCACACTGCCAGCACTGTAAACTGTTCTGCTCTCAGCGATCTAATTAGGTTTGACATGTGACCTAACAGACCTCTGCTCTGCCAGTTCACCACCACCTCAGCACTGCACAGCCACCTTGCCTTATTACAATACTTCTCTTTCTCTTTTTCTTTCTCTCTTCTCTCTTTCTCTTCCTCTCTCGATTTATTATATTTTCTCTTATTCTTTCTTCATCTCTCATCTAAATTACTATTATGAATACTAAGACGTCAAGACACTAGAAGACCATATATATATAGCACGGGGTCGCAGATGATCCCTTTAAAGCTCTTCAGCTTCAAAGTCGCTGTCGCACTACGCCCTATAGATAGATAATATACTTCTTAGATAGCTCGCTGCTACTAATTATTATAGATTAGTATTCGAAAATAGTAAATTTAATATTATATCGTAGTATAATAAATATATAAGATCTGAACTAAATAGTACTTATTAGGGATTCCTTAGCAAGTAGGCAGAGTCTAACGATAAGCGTATATATAAGTCATCCCTATAGTATATGGTCGATACTGTACACGACTCCAAGCATAAGGGAGGAGAGAATGCGCCTCCTATGCGGGGAGTGTGCTAGTAATAAGGATGCACTCCCTGAGCCGCATCTCTTGGCTGGTGGCCTGATTATTCCTCGGTGTATCAGGCGTCCGTCCTTCCGATGTTTAGCCGAATCCGTAACAGTACTAGAGAAGATTATAGCGAGTGTCTCTAGCTTTCCTCGAGCACCACTGAGAAGCGGTATCAGCTCGAATTTTGCGTTAAACGCGTCTACTGACCGCGTGCGGCCGAAGGGTAGTCTAGCAACTACGGTGGCTTGGACGGTACGATGGACGAAGTGGTCGAGAAAAGCCTCGTTAGGAATAATGAGAATAGTGGCGCGATGGCACAAAGTCCCAGACGAGCGACGTTCGCAAGGGCACGCACTAGTGATGTTGGTTCTACCATTCCGAGCCTAAGTAAACGGGCGAGTATTGGTCCAGCGAGCAAATTGCCAACCGGGAAGAGGCCGAGTAATTATTGGATTGAACAGTGCTGGATATGGCTCAGGAGCGGGCTTACGTGATGTAACAGAAAGGGAAAGTTATAATTTGAATGAGATTTTTGAATAGCGCATGAATTGCGTATATATAATGACGATCGTAGGGCGCCGCGAGTTGGGAAAGCAGTTAGACGCTTTTGGGAACAGAAGACCTTACTAGTACCTCACACGTTGCGTTGGACGTGCACCCACCTTGTACAATTTCAGGGTGAGTTCAATATGGATATGATACCCTCTTTCCTCGGAATGATATCATTATCAGAAGCATTTGGTGTTTATTTCTACTTGCAACTCTCCTATGCCTCCAAACTGGGTTGTCTCTCATGCATTGCCAGTCTAGGAAGATCGCTCTCTCCCTCTTACCTCGCTTTCCCTGCCCTCTCTATAAACTATACCCCGCCCTCCCCACTGTCTTCTTATACACTTCCTTCCCTTCGTCCTCTCCAGCGAACTCTCCACATGTTTCCATTCCCCACCCTCCGTCTCCAGCTTTCTCGCGAAGATGAATTCAATGGAGAATTGCGCGACGATATCTGCGACCGTCAGTTGACTGACCAGCAGTCATTCCCGTCCATCGGAGAGTTCGGAGTCCAGCCAGTTCAGGTCGTTGTGAATGTTCACGGACAGGGGTTTCTCCATTTCCGGTAGATATTCTGCGGCGGGTTTTGGGAGACGCCAGCGGGCGTAGAGGATCTATCAAACTCCAGGGAACAGCCATTATTAGACATAGGTATAGAAAGTGTAGTCAATCATGTTTGAGGTTGAAGAACCGGCTTCACGTCGTCGAGCTGAAATTGATGTCATCGGAAGAAAGGGGAATAAGGACTTACGGCCAATGCATGGATCATGAACGTCCCCTCGGCGGCGGCAATCAATTCACGCACTTTCGCGCGGGATTTCGGATCGCCTGTCGGTGGGAGGAGGCCGGATTTTGAGGATGGGTCATATGTTTCGAGGATATACCTATTTGCGATAGATCAGTATCGCTGACAGGAGGAGCTCACAAGATCGGGAGTTTAGGGAGTATTCGGCGAGGAAAGAAAAGGTATCGGTGAGAAAGACAGCAACAAAATTGTCATGTCTGACCCTTCTCGTGCGATGCACCAGCAAAAAAGCACACATCTACCTAAAACATCCCCATCCTCACACCCTTTCCCGTAGATCACAGAGCTCGCAAAGCTGTCAATACGGCGCTTACTCCCCAAGCGCCGAACTCTCCTGAATAACAATATCCCCATCCTTAATCATCACCGAACTCTTGCCCATCTTTGTCGGGATCTTCTCCCTAGACTCCTCCGGTGCAAGGCCATTACTCGCGTGAGGAGATAAGACCAGCTCGTAAGGGCGGTGCATTTCTTCGAGAAGCTAGGCGATTCGAATTGAGCGGCTGACGCCGAGGAAGTAGAGCGTTATATCTGGTTTTTGAGACATTTAGAGGAAATTGGGGGCTTAGTTAGAAGTTTAGTGAAAGGGATATTGAGATGGAAGACGTGCCCAATATTTTCGATGCTTCTTATATTTGTTCTGCTTTGCCTGATTTAAAGAGGATCAATGGTACAAGCTATCAAACCTTCCGACCTCGGATATGTCTCATTATATTGTCCCGGAGCAACGGAAGTCAAGTTTGACTTTCTCGCGCTGCCAGTTAGGCACTCGCGCACGAGTGACGCTTTTTGTTTACTTCATGACGTGAGCATTGGAGATTTCCGTCATGGATGTGGAGGTCGAGAACAGCAAGAATTCGCGAGGAGAATTTGATGTCTGGGAAAGAGGTTCATTGAGGGCTGGGATTTGGCAAATTTGGGAATGCATCTGCAGGGCTGAAGATAGAGAGCGCCCACAGCAATGGAAGAACCGGCCCCTATCCAGATCGATGCATCATCGCTGTCGATCAAGGAGAATGACGTGCTGAGCGTCGCTCAAACTTTGGGGAAGTCATGTATCGGTCGCTTACATCCTCGTTCAGATCGAATGGACTATGTCGACCAAAAGGAAAGCAATAGTCGAGATGTTCTGGCCTCTGCAAAATCAATGTAAAATCGAGAAAGAAAGGCTGTCAACTCTGTTCGTGGGAAGTTTGAGATAATGGTGGACTTGTCAGCTATTTGTAGTGAATTTAGAATTGGGACTCAATTATCCAGCTGTCATGTTCACTAACCATGAGCTCACGTCAAGCGCAATTAAAAACAATGCTGATACTTTGTACGCACATATACTATACACTTTTCACGGTACCATACGAGTTTTCGACCATTTACAGTCCTTTTCCAAGATGGCTCAAATACAGCACCACAAACGCCAGAACACCAGATCTCATCCGCCATGACTCCGCCGCTATGCGTTCCACGAAATAAAACCAGATATCTACCCACCTCTTTTTCGTACACTGCAAAGTCCCTGAAGCTTTCAAGCAAGCGTCCCAGCACAGAATGCCTGCACTTCCGGCACAGTAGCAACATCCTGCAATGCAAACTCCGGCGCAATCACGGCCAAGCCGATTTCCAGGTCTTCAATAAAATCACAGAGGAAGTCCCCTCCTGGAGCAGCTTGAAACTCCCACGTCGCGTCGATGTATGCTTCCGCGCCAGGGAATTGGGCTTGCCGCCATTGAGGTGAGAAGTATCCCACGCCAGCGAAGGAGTTGGTGTGGCAGAGGAGAGAGTGTTCAACGACTGCTTCAGGTCGGTCGCGCTGGAAGAGATTGTCTAGGGCTTTCCTGCCGAAGACTCGCGATGGTGGAAGTCCGACGCCACGTTTCTGTTGGGTTATGTACGTCTGATTCGAGCAGGAGCTTGGCTTTTCAGAGACTTTCTGGGCTGTTACGGCTGCTGACTTAATCATCGCGTCGCGGAGGCTGGTTGTGTTATAGGAGCTTGCCGCTACTTTGATCACAAGTTCACCACCAGTGTCGAGGCTGTCGGCACTGACATACTCGATGTCTTGGATGGCCACACTGCTTGTCTCGCAGACTGTGAAGCTCTTTGTTTGGGTCACTGTTGGGCATAATTTTTCCAAAGCGCTAGAAATAGAGGTGTAAAGAGCTGTGCCAGTGAGAGTGCCGACGTGCACGGCAGAGCTGCCCGCTTGGACGGTCACTTGTGCATTTGTGGGTGTGCATTTGGCTATAGTGGTGCAACTAGGAGCGTTCAAGCCGACTTCAGTACAAGCCTGGCAATTACTCGTGTACGTGGAGGCAAAGGTTGTGACGGCTTCTTTCGCGGTGGCTGGGATGGTTGTGTATGCACAGCTGTCACTTGACTGGCCTGTTAGCGGCACGGAAAGAGGTGACAGAGTTGCAGTGCTGTCGCACAGGCAGAATGCTTGGGTAATGCCTTGGTCAGGGTCCTGCTTATGCAAGACGCAGGTAGGTGTACCTGGAGGAGAGGTGATTGTAGAAGCTCCAGATGAAGCCACGGTGCTGGTAGTAGTAGGGACTGGTAGTGGGAGGGGACATAGTGTAGGTGGATCAGGTATTGTAGTGTTGTTGGTGTTGCTGTCCCGTTTGAATGGCCCCATAGCGGCAGGCACAGGCGGAACAACTATGGCACTCGCGGTGCTCGCAGGCAAGAGAGGGTTATTCAGTCCAGGTGGAGATTGACCATTCTCCCAATCGACATGTTGTTGATCGTTGTTGTTGATGTCAACGCTGATGATTCGGGTGACGGCAGGGTTGCGTTGCAAACTTGGGAGCTCAAAAGTCTGGAAGATATTGGGACCAGGGTTGGGATCGTTGGGGTCAGGAATATCGGTCTGAAAAGAACCGAGCAACCCATTATTGGGCTCTTCTGGGCATTCTAGATGCGGAACATAAACAAAGACATCGCCGCTGGCAAGTCGACCAAACGCCTCTGCAGAGCGAGCAATGAGGACCTGCAACCTCGCGTTGATATCCAGGCGGAAAACCGACTTTCGACCGGTCATGACCCTTGTCCAGTAGGCTTCGTCCCACTCGTCGTTGTAAAGGTTGCCCGTTGGTGTGATTCGATCGCGGAGTGCAGAAATCTGCGCTCCCCCTTTGATATTGAAGGAGTAGAACACACTTGGGGCACCGTTGGTGATGATTCCGCATGTCTTCATATCCGCCATCAAACACTCAACCGTCGGAAAATCAATACTCGGATCTTCACAAGCCCACAACCCTCCCGTGGGAGGTCCTCCGATACACTTCTTGGGAAGCGCTGTTTTTCCTTTGGGAGACGCTACCGGTCCGTTTGACTGATCGGAAAAGCAAGTGCCAGCCGTAGCGGACAAGACGTGCGTTCCCAGCCAGATTGACAGCAAAGCCAAGAGCCGAGTCATCGTTCTTGTCTTCGGGAAGAGATTAATTTGTGCTGTAAATTGACGACGAGAATCCGTGGCTCTTTGGCTTTCGCCTCGTCGGAAGATGATACTTTTTGAGTATTCGGGTGCTTTTC
Organism: Cladophialophora bantiana CBS 173.52; assembly: GCF_000835475.1. Lineage (NCBI taxonomy): Eukaryota > Fungi > Ascomycota > Eurotiomycetes > Chaetothyriales > Herpotrichiellaceae > Cladophialophora > Cladophialophora bantiana. The sequence goes on from NW_015971595.1 coordinate 43,799, forward strand.
GAATGAGGAGGCTGCCTTGATTGAAACATGGAAGTCCTCATTATATAGCACTCCAAAGGCTTGCAGTATACTCCATGACTCTATGCGGCTCTCTGCATGCCCCTCCACGTTGCCTCCATAGATCTGGTCCTTCATTTCGCAAGATATGATCATGATACCATGTGAGCTGTTTCGAACGAGGAAGAGGTCTAGTATGCTCTGTCATAGCGCTTTGCAATTTCAGGATGAAGGCTGTGTCGGCCGTGATCTTCCTGGCCTAGCTCAACCATCCGCTTCCATCGGCAGCTGCTTGCAAGATCAAGTCGCGGCGTCCATAGCTGCGTTTCCTGCCCGCTGAGCAAGCAGGCCTTCCCAGTCAGTCACCATCAAAAGAAGCGCCATACCAATACACCGTCGATCAATGTGGACGCGTGCTTCGCGCCCACGAGACAGATTTGCCCATGCCAGACCTGACACTTTGTCGCGCTGACCCAAGGGTCGTCTGCTTAAGCGGTAGAGCTGTCAGGCTTCAAGTCCAAAATCGGCCAGACGAACTCTTTCATCAGCCACAATTCGGGTTACAAATAGGCCATTGAACACCTTGAAAAAGCCGAGGATTATTCACTCGCAGCCTTGGAGACATTAGATAAAGCGATTAGGTTTAATTAGGGTTGGCGTCTACCAAAACAAGATCAAGCTCGAAGCGCCAAGCCTGACCGGCCGCGGCCTTCTCTTGACCACTAGGCAGGCTGGCCGAAAGAGGCGTGTCGAACCACCTTTCCACCTTCTTTGTAGATACAAAGTCCGCAAGACCACGGCGCGTATCTGACAGCAAGGCGCTGCCCACACCTAGTGTAGCCATTCCCCAGGAGATGTCCCATTTACCGAGCCCGCTGGCCTGTCTGAGTTTGGGTGCTAGCCTCCAATTTAGGATTTGACCACCACTGGTCCGCGTCAAGTGAGACGGTTGCAATGTTTGTGTGCTAAATACAAATATGGTGGAACTCCCCGCTCAAACATCAGCAGAAAACACATGTTGGCCCGAATTCTGTCATTGTTCTCCTTTTGGAGTCAGCACTTCTAAGGGCAAAAATGGCCCAATCTCTTTCCTCGCCCGAGCAGAAAGTGCCGGATCCGAAGACGTTGTCTCATAAGCAGGAAGCAATGATCCAAGCATGCAAAGATGGTCGGGTCGATATCTTAAAAACGCTGTTCGATGAGCTCGGCGCCAAAAGTAGCGATGATTCCACGAAGCACTTCGAAGTGCCACAAGAAGGTCCACCAGCCACCAGAACCCTATTCGCAGCTGCGATTTCCCACGGACAGCAGTCCATCGTCCGTTGCCTCCACTCGATGTACCCGGCATTTGACTTTTACACTGGTGCAGTCGTCGGGGCGCTCCTCAAACGAACATTCGACTTGGACATGCTTCAGTTGATTTGCTCCTACTCACCCGATGTCGTTACCTTTGAGTATAGTGACAATATGACGAGCATCTTGAGTAAAGCTTGTGAAGGTGGTGCTGAAAACGCACCATTCGTACGCATTCTTCTGGATCACGGAGCTTTCGAAAGTGGCATGCGAGGCAGCTACACATATCGCGTTGGCGCAGCTCTATTACCAGCCGTTCAGTACAATCAGCCCCTGGACATCATCAAAAGGATGGCTTCTAAGACCACCCAGCTGTTCTATCCCATCTTCTCTGCAATCGAACGCAGACGTCCTGACGCCCTGGAAGTGCTTCTTAATGCACGTTTGAAGCTGAGTAGGGATGACTACGACCTAACATTGGCTCAGCAGTTGCTTGGTGATGCGCAAGCAACCCAAGACAAACAACTGATTGCACTGATGGAACAATATATCGAAAGCCTGGAACAGCAATCAAGCAAGTCTGACAGCCAAAGCACAGACCAGACTCCGAAAGACGGCAAGAAATGGTGGCCAGTCAGCACACGAACAGAGAAGAAAGACGAAAAGGCCAAAGATTCAAGCAGCTCGGCAGGTGGAAGCGGCTCAGCCAAATCGTGGTGGCCATTGTCGAAGAGTGGAAACAATCCCACCCCTGCCAGCGAACAACCTGTGGAACGGCAGCTCGACGACTCGAGTTCTGATGAAGATACTACAAAACATGGATGACGAGACTCGACATTGAGGGTTGCGGTGCGGTCGACAATCTAAAAGTGCAAAGAAAAGCGGAGTCAGCCTCCGGGGGAGTTGTCCACGGAAGCTTGAAAATGAAATTCATGTACCTGGCTGGTCTCCATTACAGTCCTTTTATAGATTAATCCTACAGAAGACAGAAGAACTCCACGCTGTTTTCGTTCCGGACTCGGCGGGTTACGGCAAACACCACCAAGTAATCTGCATCCCTGTCTGACCATTGCTAGCTAAATGGAGAGATTCAATAGGCAGCCGTTTTACCTTCTTTAATCCGCATCCTAGCAGCCATAGTGCCATGTGCCTTCATTCCTGCGCTATGGTCCTGAAGAGGGGGACAAAGACATTAGCCGTGACTGATCGAGCGTTTTGAGGGCTGGATATACTAAGGTCGGCAGCCTTTAGTTCCTTATTGAGATACAGCTGCCTGTTCTCTTGGGGAATTCTGAGAAATAAAGAGTCATTAAGCGCTTTGTTTAATCGTGCGAGTTTCGCGATTTCCGCAGTTAACTATACGACATTGCTCAATCTCTTAGACATTCCAAAGACACCTGAGAGGAAGGAGTCGGGTGGAGAACAAGTGAGAGACATACACTCCTTGCTGTGCACGGTGGTGACCTTCCTCGTACTCAACCACTCCATGACTGTTTCCTCGCTCCAACGGGTCAGTCAAAGTTAAGATGCTCTTCTACCAGAGGCAAGTTCCGCCTCCATTTGGCGAATTCAGAGTTGCGGCAAATTTGGGGTCCGCTTGACCTTCGCATGCACGCTAGCTCACGGACTCCTAGACCTTCTACCTCCTCTCCAGCTCTCGGCCCAGACTGTGTCACAAAGATGGTGGCTGTGGCATCGTCTCATGACCCATGTATACATCGTGACTTCCATCAGGCAGATTTGGAGCTCGGTGACCACTCCACAGTCAATCGCCATGACAATGATGATCGAATTCACAAATTTTACACGGCAAAACGAGTCGGCGGAGCAACGAAGGCAGCTTGTCCTGCGACTCCACATTTTCACTTGTTCGTGAGACATGCACGGAGGTTTTTCTGCCACTGGTCAATGAGCAGGTGGCTTGCCCGAGCCACAGAAGCTGCAGCGTCGCTTGCACGCCATACGAATCTTTGAAAGCTAAGGTCGACGGCGACTGCGCCAAAGTGGGCTGAGCTGGAGCGAAAGAAGCTGACAGGGTAAAGAGGGTTTTAGAACGGCGAGGTTCTCCAGGAGGCCGGAACTTCGACAAGACTATGGAGTCCCGGGGAGGAAGGGAAGGAGTAAAGGTCACTTTCGAAAACAACGTGGTACCACGGTCACGATCGGGAGGGCAAATTGACATAATGTTGCGCTGCTTTCGCTGAGACCAGATTTCCATTGGCAAGGCTCGAAGGCCTGAGAGGGTACTTTTTGTGAACCAATCGATGCCGCCGACGTGATCTTCGTCGATGTACGGAGTAATCACTGGCGACTTTGATTCCACGTATACCAAGATGCCAAGGATCTGCCCCCATAAATGTGCGAGACACGGGTGAGGGATCACCCGGCTCACCCTGACTCGCGCGAGCTGGGAGTGAGCACAGATCTGGGGTGAGGCGCGAGCAGGTTTTCTATCCCCCTTTGATCGACCATCCGAGAATCGCACTATGCTCTGAAGCCACCACCCTATCCTTCTTCTCGCTCCCATTCGTAAATGCCAGAATATGGCCTTTGAATACCTCGTCTCCTTTCGCCGTCTGAGGAAGCGCCAAACCCGGTTAGACTTCAACACTTGTCTTCCCAGAACTTCAACATGATATATACGTTGTAACGGTGCATAAGTATGGTATATCTATCTCACCCGTAGCTTCCGCTGACAATGGCCTGTGCTGCGATCTCGTGTCGAACAGCACCCTTTTCACGTACGTGCACGCCGATCGCCAAACAGCTGAGAACCGACCCGGATACGGTCGCGCGTCCGCATGACGTTGACAACCACAGTTCTACCAAGTAGGAGCGAGCCCCACCCATGTGGCTGACTGTCTTGCCGCTTCAATGGATATCATTTACGGAAAGTACGTGATCGCCCTCGTGCGAACACTTATATAGTCCTACGCGCTGGTCCACAGCCTAACAGGCGCTGAAGAGCCCTGCGGCTCACAGCGTGAGACGTGCACGATGTCGACGCTGCCGCAGCATTGCATCTATTGTCCATCTACGGATGTGCCATCGTCGCGTTCTTGAGCGTTGACATCTGCTCCCCATTCGAGGAGGATCTGCACCACCTTCTTATGACCTTCTGAGAATGCTGCTTGTAGCGCATTCCTATTCTCTCCTCCTTGAGTGTTAATATCTACTTCCCTCTCGAGAAGAATCTATACCACCTTGTCGTGGCTAAGCCAGCTTATCTACATTAGCGCTGTACAGCTATCATCGTTAGCCGTATTGATTTCGTAGCATTTTGCCGACTGTAGAATTAACTATAATATATTTTCATGCCCTAGGAGTGCCGCTAAACGAATTAAATTTATCCATGCATCAACAAAATTTCCCGTGTGACCCTGAGAGCCCTGGGCCGCCCTGGGCTATCAAGGTAAGTCTGCGTCTTACGCAGCCCATGAGACCGCTGGGCTCGCTGGTCTACTCTAAGAGAGCTTATGGGCTAGTCTAAGAGGGCCCTAGATTAATATAACAATTTATAACTTTACGAATATATAATTATACTAGTCATTTAAACTAGTACTAATTAAGATTATATTATATAAGAACTAGAATATATATATATAGATATATAGATATATATCTGCGTGATTTCAGGAAGAAGAGGGGAAAAGAATGCAATGCTGAATACTAATAGTGCCTGTGCCGGCCAAGTCGTTAAGTGAATAGGGAGCCGACGAGTATTTGTGTTGCCAGCTCCATTTCCGTCCTCATCAGATCATATCGTTCCACATCCCGAACACAGTAGTACTCCTCGATATGTGTATCTACTTGTTCGCAGATCGGTTCATCTCGCCGGATGCTGTTCTTGCTCTTACTGATTACGTGCGCACACGTTTGGGTGTGTTTTTTGTGTTTATTTGTGGATATCTGCAGGGCCATCACCGCTGCTCACCGAGACAGTCGCGAGCCCCGGATGGAGGCAATGGCGCTCCTCCGATGGGGGCTCTCGGCGAAGAGAGCCCTGATCAAGTCGACGACCTCGTCCGCGGTGAACTCCAGACTCAGCTCGCCCTCCGTCCACAGGTACTTGATGTCCACGAGCGAGCTCTCCAGGATGTTGATTAGGTATTGGAAGCGCAGCCAGTTGGAGACGTACACTGCTATCATGGGCACGGCATTTTGAGTTTGTTGCTGCGCGGGGGTTTCGGTGGTTTCGGTGGTCGTGGTTGATAATGTGGCGGTTGGAGGGGTGGAAAGGAAGAGGTTGTCCAGGCTGGCGATCTGCTGGCAGAAGGCGGTGAGTTTGCGCGATTCGGGTTCCGAGATGTCGTCCATCTCCTCGATCGAGGAGATCATTTTGGCGATGACCATTGTCACTAGCGAGCCGATACTTTGCATTAACGCTGACGTCGACAGGATGGGTTTCCACTCCCCGTGCAGCGTGCGAATCCGGTCGACCACCGAAGAAACAGCGTTCTCAATCTCCTGTGAGTAAGGAAACTGGGTGCATGCGGTAAATCCTTGAGCCCCTTCCAACAAGTCCCATATAATGATGCGCTGAGTTTCCATTTCTTTCGAGTATGCCATTTTGGCGAACTTCTCCATGTCTTTGATGTCAGTTTCGATGTGCGGCATGGCCGCCGGTACGGCCATCTCGCGAAGTCGTTCGGCAATGTACAGGGAGTCGTTGTAGCGGTGGATGTCGGTCAGAGAAGAGGAGGCACCATAGTAGCTGGGTGCTGTGGCGCGGAACATGGCTAGACCCAATGTAGGCAAGGCCAGGAGTCCTTTTGATGTTGTTGAAGGGTCGAGGCTCTTATGTTCCATTCGTTCGATAGTTTTGGCGTCCGACAGATCCCTGCCGATGATTTCGATGAGATGGTCCGGGATCTCGCTGATGCTGTAGACTTCCATCAATGTGACCTCGTGCTCGGTCTTTTGGGTCCCTTGTGCACCATTTGCCTTGCTGCCACCGTCCTGAGCTACCTGCTCTGATCTTTTCTCCGTAGGACTCTCATCATCCCAGCCCCAGGCATCTCCATCGTCATCCTCGTCCTGCTGTGCGACGTGGCCATTCTGCCTATATTCCTTCTCTTCGCTGTTTTCTTCCTCGTCGAATCCCCAGCCGCTTGTGTCGTCGTCTACCTCACCGTCGCCCGCATTTGTGATTCCCTCTGTCGAGGCTTGGTCCTTGGCATCTTCATCCCAGCTAGCGTCCCAGTCACTTGATCCATTGTCGGCTTCGTTTGGTTCTTCTGCAGTTGTTGAGATTACCTCGCGTTCTACTCTCGTGACCTGTGTAAGAAGACCTTTTGCAGAAGCAAATGCTTTTCGCACAGCGTCCAGCGTCGCAGCCTTGCGCTTGTTCAGCCAAGTACGCTGGATGTCATCCATCCAGTCTTGGAGCTGGGTTTGCCCGGTCCATTGCAATGACTTCAGCTTGTCCAGAATTACAGTTACTCTCTGTTGCAGTTTATCGAGATCATCCAGCATTGCGAGGTCAACTGGGAGCTCAGGGTTGAGCCAATCCGACACCAGGAGACTCATGAGGTCCGCAAGCACCGCGTGAACTGCAGCACTTTGTATAGTCTTCGCGAGTGACTTGTGCAGAAAGTTTATAAAATCAAGCACAAAATCAAGGACCAAGTCTATAGACGGGAGGGCTGTGCAGAGTTCGATGTCCAAGGAATGCTGTCCCACGTGGTAAGTCGAAAGTTTCAATCGGGCGGAGCGTCGAAGAGGCTGGAGGATCAGTGCTCTAAGCTTATCCGTCAGGGGTTCGATGGAATCACGCAGGTCACCCGTGTCGTTAAGTGCTTGGAGGATGGCATCGGAATTGATTCTGTCGGACTCAAGCTCATGGCTTGAAATCTCGAGGCTTGCTTTCTGTGGCTCTCTCCGAATGAGAATCTGGGCATTTAGCTTTGTTTCCAGCTGCAGGCGAGTTTTGAGGCGCAACTCGTCCCTCAAGTCTCGAAGAATTGTTGCTGACCTAGACTTGAATTTGCTTGTAGGGCTTCTATCCAGCTCTCGCAATTTTGAGGCAGCTCCACAAGGGTCATCATTGGCCAGACGCTCCTCGACGTCTCTCAAGGACTGCGTTGCCAGTGATATATTGCGCAGTTCTTGTCTAAGGGTCTCAGTGAAATCGGTCTCTGTCTCAAGCAGTTCAACTTTGCGTTGGTAGTCTGTTGCCTGGTCTCTCAAGGCTTCGAGTTGCCGATGCTCTTCGACGATGAGTTTGGACTCGACTTTGCAACGCGCGATGTCCTCCTGAACCTTCTTTGCCCGGGAGATCCATTGATCAACCGACCCAGCCTCGTCCCTGCTCTTTTCTCTGATCTCCTTACTGAGCACACGCCGTGTCTGGGATATTTGGGCAAGGAGCGCAGAGATGGTTGCAGACGACAGATCGGAGGTGATGAGCTGTTCTGACTGCGGGACACTGCCATGGACTATGGCGTCGCACAGGGAAACCGCCGCGTCGGATTCATCAGGCATATCTCTCGCGTAGTTTTGATCGTGAAGGCTTCGCGGAAAGTTTGCTGCTTTGTCGATTCTTTCGAAGCAAAAAGTGACAACCGCTGGAGCAGTTTGAGCAGTCGAAGGCAGTCCCACGAACAGACCGAGAGACGTTCCACGTTGCCGATGTTGGTCTCTATGCCCCACCGGAAATTTTCAGTCCGCAATATTTTGGGGAGTAAAAATGTTTCTTCTCGTGTCCATACTTCACGAAACGTCTGTTCGAGCGCTGGTGCATCAGCGGTCTGATAGACGGCGCCCTCCCCTGAGCAAGGAAGTCAGAAGATTTAATCATGGCCGCATTGTCAGGCTCGGACCGCGTTGGCGCTGCAGGAAGTCAAACGCAGGTACGGGTGAGGCTAACCACTCGAGACACAGAACTCGCCGTCGCGGACATCGCTCCAATACTTGTTCCTACGTCTTTCCGCCGTTTGGCACTCTCTACTCTTGTCAACAGCCTCCTTGAGACCGAGAAGACGATCCCTTTGGAATTCGTCATCAACGGCACCTATCTTCGGACTACATTGGACGAGTACCTAACGAGCAACGGCATTTCCGCAGAGACTACCCTCTCCATCGAATACGTACGAGCACGCATTCCCCCTCAATATGTGGCATCCTTTGAGCACGACGATTGGGTCAGCGACGTTGACGTCTTGTCCTCCACCTCTCCACGAATTCTTACTGCAAGTTACGATGGTCTGTTAAGAGTATGGAATCTGTCCTCCCAGATTGTCGCGACATCTCCCGGCATGGCACAGGGCGGACATGGTTCTTTCATCAAGTCCGCAAAATTCGTGTCTCCCACTCAAGTTGTCTCGGGAGGGTTCGATCGCACTTTGAGATTGTGGAAATACTCGGATCAGGAAGGGTTTGCAACCAATCTGTCACCACAGATCGAGCTCTATGGGCACAAGTCCTCGGTAGAATCTGTGTGTCCCCACGGTGCCTCTTTCCGAATACTGTCAGCCTCCTCTGATCACTCCGTTGGAATTTGGTCTTCCCGAAAATCAGATGCGCCCGCAGCACCTGAAGCCCTAGTCCCAAAGACAAGAACCAAGGACGGCAAGAGGAGGAAATTGAATAGCGAGGTTGCGGTGTCACAGCGCGGCCCCCTCACGCTGATGCAGCAGCATACGGGACCAGTCTCTGGGGTCATGTTCGATCTCAATGATCCCACGGTGGGCTATTCCACATCCTGGGACCAGACAGTGCGTACCTGGGATTTGGTCACCGCTTCGCCAGTGGACACTCGGACCACGTCAAGCGCATTGCTCTGCATTGAGCATATGCCCTCACTTCATCTCATCGCGGCCGGCTCGGTCAGCCGTGTGGTGAAGCTGGTGGACCCACGGACTTCCGCCGCCACAGTCACGGCCATAACCCTGAAGGGCCATAAAAATTCAGTCGTCAGTCTGGCCCGAGATCCCACCAACGACTACACCATTGTCAGTGGCAGTCACGACGGGACATGTAGAGTTTGGGATGTCCGAAGCACCAGGCAGGAGAAGGAGGGCGCGGTCGGGCAGAGTCTGTATACATTGTCAAGAGCAAGCCTCAATGGCGTTGCCAGTCCTGCGGCGGGTGATGGTGTCAAAGTTTTTGCAGTGTGCTGGCACAGCCAGATTGGCATCCTCAGCGCAGGTGAAGACAAAGCCGTGCAGATCAACCGTAGCGACGACCAGACCTGACAAGTTGTCCCATGCACAATCTCCCCACCACGAATCACAAGAGGAGGTCACCAGCAGTCACATCCTTGGCTTGACGTTAGCAGAGCTCTCAGTCAGTTTACTAGGAGGTTGATCCGTCAACTTGTCAAGCCTTTTGCGGAGATGGTCAAGCTACGGCAAGCCACAGACGGACAGACCAGGATGATGACTTGAAATTGACGTTCGCCTGGCTCGGGCTATACTCCGTCCTGCTCGGCAAGAACATGACCTTTTCCTCTTTGTGCACTATTATCCGAAGACAAAGTTTCTCCTCACCGTGGGCAGTGGATGCGCTGCGGTGAAAGAGCAGAAAAAGTACAGAAGAAACTGGCGCTAAATGACGCCGAAAGACGCAAGTATCCCAGGGACCTTGCGGACTTCCAGAAGCGGACAAGGATAGCACAACAAGCCACCGCTAGTGAGTTACGTATACCATGCAAAATGACCGGGCGGTCAAGACGGACTCGACCATCAGGCATTGGCTGTTGCTGGACCAAGAAGCAACACGTGCCTGTCAAAGATCTCGGAGAGGCGGAGATGAAAAGGCCGAAAAGCTTACAAAAGTGGCAGGTTTGAGGTGATGCTGCATCCATCAACACAGGCTAGAGGTCTAGCCGTCTAGCCACATCAAAAGAGATCCGGAGGTAAGAGGAAAGACAAAGTTTAGCGGGAGATGCCGTGGATCACAGATTGCGAGTGCATGTGGTATGGAAGGGGATGGAGTAGGAGGAGGCGAGCGAGTACCCAGTAGATGGCGGGAACCTTGCATGGGGGCAACAATAGGAATACCGAGTACAAAGCCACACAGTCGATCCGCCACAGTCATGAGGGAGAATGTCCCTACCGGGTACCTAAGGGAGGGAGCGGAAGAAAGCTGTCCAGCATCATATGCGAATTCAATCAATCAAATGCGAGGAGGTAAAATATCCAATTCAATAATACCCTCGAACTAACTGGCGCGAGTGGGCTACGGCGATGGGGGCCTTTATTTAAACTGCAATGGTTGCATGATTATTACGCGGGTGGTTTTGGCACGAGTGGCTCAGGTGGAGAGCAGTGGCCTAAGGAGCCACGGTGAACAGGCTGTTCAGGTGTCCGATGGGCTCAAAAATGCGATCCAAAGAGTAAACTACATGGTGGCTGGACCCTGATGCCCGCCGTGTCTTGCCGGCATCACTTACCTCCCAAAGCTTGGCTCGCCCATCTGGTTCCTGAGCCTACCGTTCCTGTCTAGGTGCCTACGAGTAGCAATAAACACCGACTACCTAGTAGCCCGAACCACCCCCTCCCCCCAGCTCGCCAGGTCCCCCCAAAAGACCAACAGGCGCCCCCAGCCCGCTTAACACCATCCATGCACGCGCACTAAACCTACCACCTGCGTCTGCACCCTGCACCCTGCAAACTGCGACTGCGAAAAACCGCAACTCCAAAACTCCCCTTCCACTCGCTTGCTCGCTGTCTGTCTATGATTCAACCCTCTTCACATTTCTTCACTCTCGTTGAAATCAATACACCCATCTTCATCCCTCGTATCTGTCCATCTACTCCGATTCTTGGATATCTCGATCGCTACCCCTTTCGCCTTTCGTCTCAGAGTTCGCTTGACGACCGCCCTCTCAGTAACCCTGGGTCCCCCTACCACCAACACCACCCCCCTTGCAGGCATTCTCTCGCTTATACAAGTCCAAAAATAAATCGATCAGTTCTACCCTCTGACATAAACGCTTGGTCCAGCAATACCCATCATTCCGTAACGACACATCAGTTGAGAGTTCCGGGACCGGTCCTTTTTGTCGCCCTTTGCTGACGAGAGAAGTTGGGGGAAAAGGTCCAAAGAAGCATTACAATTATTTGTTGTAGGGCGACAATTGACACTATCTTTTTGGGCCATCGGGCAGTGGTTGCTGACCACATTCTGTATGCAGCTTGCCGTTCGCTGTCCAACTGCTTCCCATGGTTTCATCCTAGTCTTGCACAGCTAAACCTCTTTGCCTTTTGGTTACGGTCCGAACAAAGTCGACCATCTTGTCAGACATTCTCTGGCCCTGTCCTTCAACAGTCCCCATCGGGTACCGTCGCGTTCCGCCGAAGCCACCTTCATGCCAATCAAGCTACCCAAGGGGTTTCAGCGACGGAAATCTTCAGGCAATGCCTTGGACGAGGTGCGCAACCCTCCCGGCGAGTCCTCCTCCTTCAGAGTTCTGGAGAGGCCAGCAAGCAAAGAAAAATCTTTCGATGGTGGAAGGCATTTGAAGACAGCGGCTACTGGAGCACCGCCACCACCGCCAAAAGATCACTTTGACCACGAGGAGGTGGATTTATTTGCACTGGGCCGCCCAGATGCAAGCAACCGGTACGCGGAGAACACAATCAAGGTTTAATTATTCGAATTGAATAAGACTGACAAGACTGTCTAGGGGAAGTGGTGGTACTGAACGTTCCCATTCTACAGCCCCTAACGACAGTGCCGCATCCTCTGCCCGCCTCAGCACGTCTTCGACAAATCCCTCTTCCATTGACACAAAGTCAGACAAAAACGTTCAAGGAGGTGCTGGATCAAGGCCTTTCAACGATATTTCCGCACCACACTCCGTGTTGACTCGGCCTGGCTTCATCCGCAGCCCTGCCCGAACATTTTCCTTTGGGGTGGTAAAAGGGAGTCGAGCATCGCCCGCCTCACCAACTAGTGCTTTGCCTCCATTGATTGACACCACCAGAAACAGGGCAGTCACGACAAGCACCACTAGTACAGCCACACCACCAAGACTCTTTGATACCGACTTGTCACTGGAGAGTTCCGAATTGGATGAGTTTGGAAACATGTTTGACCATATTGGGTCTAGTCGTGACGCGGTCCCCAGCCGGCCTATACATCAACAGGTACGAGAAAGCTCCGAAAGTTCTCCCAATATTTCGTGCTGATGTTTCACAGGCCTCGATATCTTCTCCTCCTACACATTATCCTCCGACCTCTTATCCAGAGGCAAGTCCCGTCCGTATCAACCGGGCGGCTCCTCCTAAGCCTATCTCTACCGACCGCTCCCAAATCGTTGAATCATCTCCTTATTCATGGGCCTCCCATGATTCCAACGATCGTCTGATGCGGTCTCCGAGTCCGTCCAAGACGATTACCCAGGGAAGTCCCATGCAGGCTGGAGAAACTGCATCCCATCCCGGAAGGTACGGCTCCATGTCGGAATCTACAGTTATTGCGAGAGTGCCAGTGGGTCAAACAACCCTTACACAAGAGGAGGAGCTACAACCCACGCCGTTAATGCAGACCAAGTCTGCGGACAGCAATACAGCCTTGAAAACTCCTGCTAGAGACGTCGACGGCGAATTGTCTCCGAGTTCGACACATAGCGCCACGTTTGATCCAATTATAGCTGCCGATGCCCAGCTTGCCAATATGTACCAGGAGGCCAAACCGGTGCCAGCCAAGTCGATTGCCATGAACAAGGTAATGACGCCCGCACAGTGGGAACGTTATAAAGAACAAAAAGAGATGGACCGGCGGCTTGGTGCTCTATCTGATGACAGTGGTTCCGAAGCGGGCGATAATTCCGAAGACGATGACGAGCTTGAACGGAGTCGCCAGGCAACAAAACAACGTCGAAAGCAAGAAGCTCACCTGGCCGTATACCGGCAAAAGATGATGAAGGTAACAGGCGAAGCGCCACAAAATCGGTCGGCGAGTAGTCTCAGCATGCTGCGGCCCGCCGACAACAACTCAGCAACCGATCTCAACAATCGCTTATCGCGGATGACTTTGGAGTCTAAGCAGTCCGGCAGGAGCAGTGGGGAGGATGAAGAAGAAGATGAGGATGTGCCGCTTGGAATTCTCGCGGCACATGGGTTTCCCAATAAAAATCGGCCACCAACACGTCTTGGGAATTCCCCGTCGAACTCCAACTTGCGCAGCGTCAGTCAGACGCAAGGGGCTCCGTCGGTAATTAGCCAGGCTCCCAAAGGAGGCAACTTACCTGTCTTTGCTCGACAGCTCCCCCCTGATCCCTACTACGGAGCCAGCCTTGTCAATCCCTCAAATCGTGAGGCTCTGGCCCTTCATCCTTCTGGCCCACCCCTAGGAGCTGGCCCTGCAACTGCCCACCCGATACACCCTGCAGGCCTTGTCGGAGTTATTGCCGGAGAAGAACGTGCTAGAGCTGCCCGAAGGGGCAGTCCCAACCCTGCCGGCAACTACGACATGCCCCCAATGGGACCTCCTCCTGGCATGGTGAGGTCGCAGACCACGGGAACTCTGCCCCCCATGGGCTATCCGGCCATGGGAATGCCGGGGATTCCCCCAATGCTGAGTCCGGGGGATCAAGCGCAGATCCAAATGTCCCAACAGATGACACAAATGATGCAGATGCAAATGCAATGGATGCAGCAAATGTCACACATGATGGTAGGACCGATGACTGCACCGCAAAATATGCCTCCCCTTCCGGGTCTACAAATGCCAGCGTTTGGAAGGCCTCAGTCATTGGCGATGCAAAATCCCCCAACTCCCCAAGCGAACCAGAGGACCATGAGTACTCTCAACCCCAGTATGGCGCCCTGGAATAGCAAGCCACCGATGCTGCCATCCATCAATGTCAATGGAAACTATGCGCCTTCAATTGCGCCCTCGGAGCGTAGCAACATCGGCCTAGCATCAAGATACAGGCCCGTCTCCACCGCTCCTGAGCCAGATGTGATGTCTACTCATCGAGCATCAACATTTACGTCGTCGAGTGTGCGACCTTGGTCTACGATGGACCAAACTCGCCGACCATCCGGACATGCCACTAAGCCATCCGTTAATACGCTCGGCCGAAGATCCCCGCTGGCGCTCCAGGATGACGATGACGACGAGCAAGGGTGGGCCGAGATGAAGAGGAAGAAAGATAAGAAGCAAAAGACTTGGGCCCTCCGAAAGGGACAGAACACGCTTTCAGAACTGTACGCCAACGCCTCGTAACGATCCCGCACTTCAGCACTTTCAATGTCTAATATGGGCGTCCTTACGAAACGATGAGGGGCATTGCAGTGTTTAGAATTCTGAGACGGCAAAGCATACATCAGCATTCTGGCGGAAATTGGAAAAAAGTTATTTTGGGTAATGGTATAAAGAGTGAGCGTGATAGAAGCTCCCCTGCGGAGCTCCCCTTCGGATGTATATAGGGCGAGGTGGAACTTCCAGAGACATATTATACGCACAAACTGCATAGTTGTAAAATAATCACAAATCAATCTATCCTGAGAATAGACTGTTCGTGTATATCTCCCGTATCGCTGTGACATACCAAGTATGGGACCGGAATTGATGCCAAGAGTTGATGTCTTGTGCGAGGCGGCGACGATGGTGACGAGGCGAAATTGCTGACTGGCGGTTGGCGCAAGATCTGACCCAGGCACCACTGCTGGGTACCGCCACCACCACCAAACAAATCCTTCTCGCCTCCTTGTCCGTTGATCTCTTAGTGAGAAACCCCGAACTCAAAAGCAAGCGAATGTTGGACGAACACGAGGTCGTTGCTGCCTTCACCGTTACACTCATCACATTCGTTGAACCAACCTGATCGACGACTTCGCCGTTCGTTGCGCTCCCTTGCAACCGTTTGTCTCTAGCGGCATTGTCCAGCCTAGGGGTCGAGCAGTCGGTAAACCAGAGAAGAAGGCATATACAAGCAGCACATCTGACGGCCGGTGAGTTGATGATTAAAGAACTGTTCTTGTTGAGTTGGGGGCTTGATCCTTTTCCACCCTTGCTAACCGCATTGCTTGGAACAACTCCTGAGGAACTATTTGGAGGTTCTCATGCGCGCAAAGCTTGCGATCCTTCTCACTTCTCTGCTTGTGTGCTTGTTGTCGACTTTGATTCCGAACGCTCTCGACCGCGTCCTCCCGCTGCTGCTCCACGGCAAGGACCATCAGGCTAATTTGACTTGGGCATTTCAGCAGCAATTCTCATATCTCTTTGATCAGGCTCGCACAAAGGTCCCCTCCCTCGCTGACATGGTCTCCGTCCGGGCTAAGCCCCGCTTCCGACAACACCAAAGAATCGAGCCAGATTACTGCCCCTGCACGTTGACGCAGTATGAGTCTGAGCGCACTGGCATGCGAGTCATCGTGGTGGACCAAGAAGGCCCCAAGTTGCACGGCTTCTTTGTCCTGGCCACCGAGATCCACGATGACTCTGGGGCACCGCATACGTTAGAGCATCTTTGCTTCATGGGGTCCAAGAGCTACAAATACAAGGGCTTTTTGGACAAACTCGCCACACGAGCATATGCCGGCACCAACGCGTGGACAGCTACTGACCACACAGCATATACTCTAGAAACTGCGGGCTGGGCCGGCTTTGCTCAGATCTTACCAGTCTACCTGGAGCACGTCATTCTTCCAACCTTGACGGATGCGGGCTGTACGACCGAAGTGCATCATATCGATGGAAGTGGCAACGATGCTGGTGTCGTATACTCGGAGATGCAGGGCGTGCAAAACACGGCGTCGGAACTGATCGAGCTCCAATCCAAAAGGATCCTGTATCCCGAAGGGGTGGGCTATCGCTATGAGACCGGAGGCATGCTGGAGCAGCTCCGTGTCCTTACCGCCGACCGCATTCGAGAATTCCACCGGGAAATGTACCAGCCAAAAAATCTTTGCGTTGCTATTTTTGGGGAAGCGAAGCATAACGAGTTGCTGGCCATCCTGGATGAATTCGAAACTTCGATCCTACCCCACATTCCACGTCCAGACGCTCCCTTTAAGCGACCATGGATGGAGTCCACACTGCCCCCATCGTTGGAGGAGACGACGCTGTTGAGAGTCGAGTTTCCCGAAGAGGACGAATCTTTTGGTGAGGTTGATATTCGGTTCTTGGGCCCTAACTGTGCAGATGCGTTGGAGGTAGGGGCCCTCAATGTTGCTCTCAACTATATCGCCGGCTCTTCGGCTGCACTCCTTGACCATGTCATCGTGGAAAAGGAGCAGTTGGCAAGCGGGATTTTCTACCAGCTCGACAGCCGCCCGCGGACGGAGATCCAGTTTTCCATGTCCAGCGTCGAGACCAAGCGGCTAGAGGAGGTTGAGAAACGCTTCTTCGAGGTGTTACAAGACGCGATGGAACAACCTCTGAATATGGATTTCATGAAGGATTGCATCGACCGTGTGGTGAGAACAAGCAAGTACAATGCGGAGAGCTCCGCCACAGCGTTTGTGGACTTCATCATCTCCGATTACCTGTACGGAAACAGAGATGGGTCAACCTTGGAAATTGTGAAGTCGCTGAAACATTATACCGAGATCCTCACAAGCTGGACGGAAGAACAGTGGAAAATCTTCATCAGGAAGCACATTTCTGATGCGCCTCATGTGTCGACCCTGGGCATTCCTTCTGCACGCTTATCAGAGAAGCTGAAGGCGGATGAAGCCAATCGAATCGAAGAGCAAAAAGCCAGATTAGGCCCGGAAGGATTGGAGAAAATGCAAAGAAAGTTGGAGGAGGCGAAGGCCGAGAACGACCGTGAGATCCCAAGGGACTTGCTAGGAAAATTTAAAGTCCCCTTGACAGACTCGATCCATTTTGTGACAGTCCTGGGCGCTCGAGCAGGGCGGGCATTGGATCTCGGGAGGCGAAACAACAAGTACCAGAAAATCATTGATGGTGATGCAAAAGAGGTACCGCTCTTTCTCAATTTCGAACACATACCAACCAACTTCACCCGAGTCCACATGATTATTTCTACCGAAACTCTTCCAGACGACCTACGACCACTCTTGGCCATCTACATGGAAGCTTTCTGGACCCTACCGATCAAGCGGGGTAATGAGATTATCGATTTCCACCAAGTGGTAACCGAGCTCGAGCGGGATACCGTAGGCTATTCGATTGATGCGGCGAACAACCTAGGCAATGTTGAAGGCATCAGAATAAGTTTCCAGGTGGAGAACGAACGGTACGGAGTGGCCGTCAAGTGGTTGACCGAATTACTTTACAACTCCATCTTTGATGTGGAGCGGCTTAAGGCTGTAAACACTCGACTTCTTGCAGACGTGCCCGACGCAAAGCGCAGCGGAGATGACATGATGATGACGGTTCACTTCATGACACACTTGGCTCCAAAATCGATAACCCGTGCAAGGACTACATTGGTCAAGGCGCTCTATCTGAAGAGAATCAGGTACTTGCTCAAGGTGGATCCCCAACGAGTCGTGAGCCGGCTGGAGCGACTACGCAAATTACTATGTCGCTTCGAGAACTATCGTGTCCTCGTCATCACAAATCTAGAAAAGGTGCAAAAGCCCGTAAGCACATGGAAACCCTTCCTGGAGAAATTGGAACCGACGAAAGAGATGACTCCCATCGGTCGTCGCATCGAGCGACTCAGTGAAGCCGGTATGCATCCCGGGAAACTGGCCTACGTCGTTCCGATGCCGACAATTGACTCGTCTTTCGCATTCGCCGTGGCCCGCGGACCGACTTCCTACGACGACCCGCAATTACCCGCAATAATGGTCGCATTAGCATATATGAATGCCGTCGAGGGACCGCTCTGGGTCGCTGTGCGAGGCACCGGGTTAGCGTATGGAACCAACATGGGCTTCGACGTCGAATCTGGGTTTATCCACCTAGATGTCTACCGTTCCCCCGATGCATACAAAGCATTCGAAGCATCCCGAAAGATAGTCTCTGGCTACATGACTGGGGTTGTCGACTTCGACCCACTTATGTTGGAAGGAGCGATCAGTTCTATCGTGGTAATGTTTGCAAATGAGCAAGCAACCCTTGCGAGTGCCGCAGGGATGAGTTTCGTTCGAAGCGTAATGCAAGGTCTGCCGGATGATCACATGCAGAGGATGTTGAAGAGGGTGCGACAAGTGAGTGTGCAAGACATCAAAGATGCGCTTGAGAAGGTGGTTTTCAATATTTTCCTACCTGGGAAGGCAGATATCGTGGTGACATGTGCGCCGGGTCTGAAAGAGGTGAGTATTCCTGATATTCGATGTTGATCTTTGCCGTCCCTGAATTCACCCCTGTTTGCACTATTCGTGCGAGAGATGTGGACTGGCAATCTATCTCGGACCAGGTGAGCTAACAATATCGATTCGACGACAGGCAATCACCGATGGCTTAAAAGGCGCGGGCTTCTCTCCCGAAGTCCGCGATCTAAATTATTTCCAGGATGACTATGGGTTGAAACCGGTAGATGGTGAGGTTGAGGAAGACGAAGATGAAGATGAAGAGGAAGACGATGACGGCGAGGAGGAGGATGGAAAAGAAGAGGGCGATGACGACTCAGAGGGCCTTGGAGGGAGCGAGGGTTATGAGATCATTGAAGGGAATGAAGACTGACGTTGAAGGTAAAGGAGAAGATGGTCTGGCGTTGCAAGAGTTGTTGGTTTCGAGGCGAGGTTTGATACGGAAGTGTCAGAAGCATCATCTTGCTATGTCGTACGACGTGCCTTGTGTTTGCTAGAATAAAGAAAGGGAAAAAGATACCCGCTGTCTGGTCCCAGAAAGAAAAGAGTATGAAATTGATTGCAGACTTGATGGACATGAATGACTTGCTCGGGTGAATTTGGCCCTTGTTTCAAGAGTGAAGAGCCGTCGCCGTCGCCTTGGATGGTTTTTGCAAATACCCCCCGAGTCCCTACCTTGTCACAGCCTTGCCGCTATTTCGTACCCACCCGAGTATCTCGTTATGTATAGATGTGCCTTGGCTACAAGCTCGCCAAGTATGGGTTAGATTCACAAGAGCAAGATTTGGGAGCGCGATTGGCGAGAATGCTGTTTTATTCCTTTTTGCAGGGACTAATTGTCGCTCAATGAATGCGTCAGGCATCTCTGCCGCCAGAGAGCCGAGATGCACAGGCCACATACCGGGATAAATATGGAGTAGGCTATCGACCTCGCGGGGACTCCAGAGTACCACTCCAACATTCATTCATTGCTTTGGAGAGATTTGGAGATGCGGGTGTCACCACTACCTTGGTTTAATTGCTTTCCCCTCAAGGTCATGGTCCTATTTAACCTTCATATGTCCGACCTCATACCATGAAGAGCCAGCCGGTTACCGTCTATTCCGTCGGCCTGGCTCCAACAAGGAGAACGCCCCAAGTGCACGAACACAGTCAATGGCATCGCCAAGTTCAACTCATAGACCCGCATTCCAAGATGAGCCTATACCATCCTACCCCGACCTTCCAGGCAAAATCGCCATCGTGACGGGAATCGGGCAGTACGGCGACCCCTCGGTCGAAGACAACTGGGGCAACGGGGCCGCCGCAGCGTTTGGGCTCGCGCGTTCCGGCGTCAAGGTCTTCGGCTGCGACTTGGATCTCGACGCCGCGGAGCGCACCAAGCGCCGGATCCAGAAGTACGTGCCCGACGCGGTCGTCGACGTCATGGTGGCTGACGCGACCAAGTCAGCTTCGGCGGCGGGCTTTGTGGACGCCGTCGTGAAGAAGCACGGCCGCATCGACATCCTCGTCAACAACGTGGGAGGCGCGCTCAGGGGCGGGCCCGCCGAGATGCCCGAGGAGGTCTGGGACGAGCAGTTCGACGTCAACCTGAAGTCCGTGTATATCATGTGCCACCACGTGCTGCCCGTGATGGAAGCGCAGCGCGCTGGGAGTGTGATCAACATCGGCAGCATCGCGGGTCTGCGGTACATCGGCAAACCGCAGGCCGCGTACGCGGCGGCCAAGGCGGGCGTGCACATGTTCACCAAGCACACGGCCGTCATCTACGCCGACAAGGGCGTGCGCATCAACGTTGTGGTTCCCGGACTGATCTTCACGCCGATGTTGGCCCGGACCGCGAACTACTACGGCGGCAACTACGACGAGTTTATCAAGACGAGACACGGCCAGGTGCCCACGGGCGAGATGGGCACGAGCACCGACGTCGCCAACGCCATCCTATTCCTCGCCAGCACCGTCGCATCCCGCCATATGACCGGCCAGGAGCTCATCATTGACGGCGGCATGACTTCCAGCACCGGCAGCGTCACGAGCGGAATGGCCGAGAAATAAAGTGACGAATCTATGGTTCACAGCAGTCAGTGGTGACGTGTATAGCTAGCTAGAAGCCTTTTCGCTACGTGCCTAGGTACATATCATAGATACTTTTGCCCCCCCCCCCCCCCCATCTGCTGTTGACTTGTTGGATGAATCGATCATTCCCGCAGAAGCCACCGTCAAGTCTATCCCAGACGTAGGGGGCACAAACATAGATCAGGGGACTATCATCGGGGTAGAATGCCTGTGACTATAACTTTTCACCTTCTGTCCCTAAAAACGCGTCGTGAAGACTTGGGATACCCAGTCCTACAGCTGCTGTGGCACCGGCGTCGACAGGCAGGATTGCACCTAGTTTCCATCAGCGTTGTCTTTGACTGCCAACTGTGCAGTATGGAATCCACTTTCTTTGGCAGGGTGCTGCCTACCGGTTATCCATCGAGCACAATCAGAAGCCAGAAAACGCACCGCGGCTCCGACGTCCCAACCACTCCCTTCTGTGCGTAGGATGCTGCGGGAAGCCCGTGCCTTTCGCTCTGCTTCGGACATACCACCCTCGACGCCGCTGTGTGCCCGATATGTCAGATGTTTTGCAGGAATGCCCTCTTTGAGACTTGGTTTACTTACTACATCATGGGAGTGTAGACCATTCCTGAACGTTCCAACGTGTTAATCAGAATCGAAATCAAGCACTCTTTGGAACTCTCCAAAGCAGATCAACTCACCTGGACAGACGCAGTTCACTCTGACGCGGTCCTTCCCATGGTGGGTTGCCTGACTTGATTGTCAGTCGATGCCTTCGGTTTCGGGCACGGGATTGGACGTGACGACGATGTCCATGCCATCGTCGGCATTCAACATACCATCGCACGGGTTAGGTTGACGACGGATCCCTTGGACGTCGGATAGAATATGGCTGGATGGCCACCGCGAAGACCCGCAACACTCGCGAGGTTGACTATCGCCCCTGCGCACTGGCCGTCATTCTTTTTCATTTCGGGGATGGCATATTTGGCCATCATGATCATGCTTCCCACGTTGACTTCCATCGCCTTGTAAAAGGCCTGCATGTCGACCTCCGTCGTGGTTCCCTTAGGCCCTGTAATTCCTACCCCCAAAAGAGTCAAAAACAGGAAATGCAGCAATTGTGTCTAAGATATAGTAACAACTCACCGACATTGTTCACTAGGATGTCTAGACGCCCATATTTTTCCACAGCTAGGGCTACAACCTTCTGGCACTCGTCCTCCTTTGTCACGTCAGCTGACACAGCTAGCCCGGCGCCGTTCCCATTTGACTCAATCATCTCGACCGTCCGCTGGGCCAGGTTGTGCTTCAAGTCGACACACACCACCGAACAACCATCTTGAGCTAGTAAAAGAGCTGCAGCGCGTCCGTTTCCGATTCCATCTCCGAGAGCCCCAGCGCCGGTGATGATGGCAACTTTGTGATGTAGGAATCGCTCGGGCGGTTGGTGTGACATGTTGTCAGTTACAGGGTAATCCTTCGGTCAATGGCGGCCAATGTTTTGGAGAGCAAGAGCCGCCGGTACCCAGTACACATCAATAGCAAAGACACAGGACAGGGAAATGCTACAACCTCTCTAAAACTTGGCGCGGAATTGTAGTCTCGTGTTGGAATCGGTCGACGGTAGCAATCTTTGCCAGTACAACACCCGCGGGAAGACGATTGACCTGGGTATGACGAAGTACATAACCGGAGCCCAGTATTGAGCACAACGGACAAATGCCTGCGGGGTCTGCTGGTTCTTTACCAAGGTACACCTATGTAGTCCCGATCGACTCCAAATATGTGATGTAGCCTTGCTCGAATTGAGAGAGGGCACCCCCGCAAGCCGGGGAAACAGACTCGGCAAGTCGGCTTCATGGCCGGCGATTACTTCTTTCTTATGACGAAGGCCGTCTGCTAAGCTGTATGATGTTCCCTATATCATGTGCGACAGTTTTGTGGGGAAAGTGGTAGCCAGGATCCTTACTGTCCAGGAAACTTACAAACTGCCAGGCATTCACAATCTCTTCGACAAAGCAATATTGGGACTTCGGATCGAGTAATCGAACGCTGGCGACACAGAAACACGCAATGACAGCTCCGGTCCAAGGAAATGGATTCGCTGAAAGGGACAACAGAGCAATTCCTTTTCAAGGCGACCAGCCCTACGGGATGCCTGCAGACTTGGTGATTGCCGGCGCGATGGAGGTTGACACCACCGACGAACGCCTATGGGTCAGTCTGGCATGCGTCTTCCGTTCACCTTTCCAATCCACCCTGCTCACTAGATGTCGTTGACATTTTAAACTGATTTTAGGTGCCACAAGCTCCATCCGTTCATTTTCGGCCTCTTCTGTTCAATGTGAGCCAGGGCTACTTCGTCAACATTCTCCGGGTTCGAAAAGCTGGCGTCCTGTCTCGCCACCAGCACACCGGACCGGTCCACGCCTTCACGCTCCGTGGGCGCTGGCACTACCTCGAACACGACTGGCGGGCGCAAGCGGGCAGTTACAGCTTCGAGCCCCCCGGCGAAACGCACACGTTGGTGGTGCCGGATGACTGCGAGGAAATGATCACGCTGTTCCACGTCTCGGGCGCGTATGTGTACTGCGACCCCCACGGTAAGGCAGAAGGGGTGGAAGACGTCTTCAGCAAGCTCAAGCTGGCTCGCGAGCATTATAAGAAAGTCGGCCTGGGCGAGGATTTCGTGGACAAATTAATCAGATGAGAAATTGGACAGAGAAGATCGATCGAGGGAGAGGGGAGTGCGCTCACAATGAAGCCGACGACGTGTTTTGCTTCGCAGCTTCTTCTTTGTTCCCCGACTGTGAATTTCGTTCATTTTCAACCAAAGAAGCAACGCCAACGAGAAATGGGGACTCGAAACCCGGTGAAGAAATTCAATGTTTTGTCTGTTCTCCTTTCCTCTACGGCCCAAATGGCCCCTTCCATTCCATGGGTTCATCGCATGCGTCGCCGTAGGATAGTGCGTGCATTGAAAGTATACCTCGCCGTATTCCCCCCTGCTAGATTGCCTTGTCTTGGCATTTTTGTCACTGATGTCAACCCTTTCTTGCCTATTCAACCTCGAACTCGACGCCTTTTGCACAACCTCATGTATCTTTTCCTTTCCACCTCACCCTCTCCTTCTACTTCATATCTCGACGCTACAAGGCTGGACTGGACCGTGTTGTGGTGGATGACTCGTTAATGATCAAGATCCAAATCCTGGACCTCCGGACGCCCAGTGCCAGGAACGGTCCCAAGGCACGTTAATCGCGAACGCAATGCCAGTCATTCTTCCGCCATCGCTGTCACACGACTCCGTCGACTCGACGGATCGAAAATCTTTCTCCTCGATCTCCACTTAGTGCAAATCATAATCTAGAGCAAATGGCCCCTCCGCAAGGGCAGGCTTCATATAAGAAACAGCCCGGGATCCTATCAATCTCCAAAGACAGGAAGTCCGTGTCATGGACTCCAGCCCAGCCGCCAGATGCGGCTCCCACCCTGGTGCTGTCTGCGGCGAGTATTACAAATCTCCAGCAGACGCCCGAGACGAATCCCAAGGTGATGCTCAAAATATTTGCGCAGGATCCCGGGAAGTCAGAACCAGTTGCCCACGTCTTCACTTTTACGTCTTCTAAAGATCCACGGGGCGAGGCCAACGGCATAAAAGAGGCTTTGGCAAATGTCATTCAAGCACAGAAGGCGGCTCAAAATGCTGCTGCCACTGCCTCAGCGGGCCAATCCGCAGCCATGACAATGGCCAACGCCATTTCCGGCATGGGTCGAGCAACTAATATCTGGGAAGATGATGAGCGGCTCAAGTCCGACATTAAGCTCCAGCAATCCTTAATGCAAGAAGACCCCATGTTGCAGAAGACATTCAAGGAAGCGGCCAGTCTCAAACCCGAGTCAATGTCTGATGCACAATTTAGAACCCAATTCTGGTCCTCCCGCGTCCATCTCCTCCGAGCCCACGCCCTCTCCAAGAGTCAAGGGAAAGGCAGCTTCAATGTCTTGGCCGGGATCAGAAAGGATGATGGTGGCAAGATGAGCCTTAGGCAAGACCAGATTCGTGCCATTTTCGAACAGTACCCGGTCATGCGAATCGTCTATGACGAACTTGTCCCCCGCAAGATCGCTGACGACAAAGATTTCTGGTCGAGGTTTTTCCAAAGCCAGCTGCTCATGAAACTTCGTGGCCTCAAATTTGATCCAATGAGGGAATCCAGGGATCAATATATCGACGTCGACCATTACCTGAACCACCCTTTGGTTACTGGTCTTCGACCTACAGCAACCGAGATGCACATTCCCAAGTTTATCGACCTTGAGGGAAATGAGGAAAATCACTTTGGTTACGGCAATCGACCCGAAACCGAGCTGCGGCCTACAATGCTAGACAAGGCGCCCATTATTCGAAAACTCAACGCCATCAGTGAGAAGCTCATGGCGGCTGTCAAACCCTCCGATGTTGATGCATCTGCGCCGATTGGCATGACCGAGGCCGCGTATGAACAGCTTAAACTACGCGATTTGGAAGGTAATCCAGAACAACAACGCATTATTCTCAACATCCGCGATCAGAGCCGTTTCTTCTCCGACAGTCAAGCTGGTGCAAGTACCGCCGTTGAAAGCAACCCATTTCGAAACATTGATCCCGCTAAAGCGATAAAAGACGTGCACGCCGATATATCCACGCATTTCTCTCAGCCTGGCGTAGGTGTCATTCCTATTGGTGAGTTCGAGGAGGGCGACGACGAGGAGATGGATGACGACTCTTCTCCAAAGGTGGAAAGCGGTTCCTCGGTTGCGATGAAACATGTCCTCTCCCTCATCCGAGCCCACCGGGACCAGACTTCACCGGTACCAGAGGCCTCTGGGCTCAGCACGGAGATCTACGACCGACTCACCCTCACACACGCCACGACGGTGGAGTTCCTACGGCAATTCTGGAACGCATTTCTGTCCGGAGACCCATCTCGCGCGAACGAACTGGCCAGTCTGGTCGAAAGCCTCAGCCGGGCACTAGAGCGTGTTAATGCCATTGCTGAGGATGCGGAGAAGGAAAGGCAGGAAATCATCCGAGCAAAGGAAAAGGAGCTCAGCGAACGACCTGATAGGTCAGGCAGAAGACATAAATTTCATCACGGTTCGGTCAAGGGTGGACGGCATGTCGTCAAGCAGTTGCTTGGACCTAGCGTAAAAAGTTTGGATATTGCGGTGAGGATGTACAAGCAAGCCTTTGAGGACCAGGTCAAGAATACCGGTGAGGGATGAATCCGGATGCAGCTTCCTGGTGAAAGACGGATTTTACCTCCGTCTAAAAGCCTCGGTCTCAGTCTCAGTCTTCAAGGGCCTTCTCCGGAAGGACAAGCAGCCGCCTTCCAGACTGAACGGACGAGGCTGATTGTCCAACCGCAAGAAAAAAGTCATGTGCCATGGCCGATGCGCCCGACAAACTGTAGAATGATCTCGACCAGATCTTCCAAGGTTGGCAGGCTGCTGCATTGCCTTCTACGCCAAAACCCGACCTAACTTATATCCAAGGCCGACAACAGAGCTCCAGGGAAGATATCAACCAGGCTGCCACATATACAACCAATTGCGACAACGGAAGAAGGATTCATCGGTCGAGGACATTTAGACTACATGTGACACCCTAAATTCTCAGTGCTGGGATTGTACTAGGTAGCAAAATATTTCATTTTTGGTTTCTACAGTGTATCTAGAATTGGAAATCTTCAGTATATGAACCCTCGCTGGGTCTTTCTTTTTTCGTCACCTATCTCGAGGTCTTGTGATGTCGTGAGAGGGGAGGACGCTGTTGAGCCCTCCTTTTCCCCTTTTCGGAGTGTGTATCTTACTGGGAGTTAAAAAGGGTGAGATTGTTGGAACCTCTACTGGAGACACACAGAGAGAGAATAGATTCCCTTCACGGCTTTTGAGCCATTTTTGTCGGGGATCTGACTGAGGGCCGCCCGGCTGGAGGGATATCAGATAGATATGGCCGGCACGCTCAAGAAGACCCAGTGAAATAGCCCAGTATCTGCCTCCCAAAGCCTCTCCGCCGATTCTCCTGCTCACCACCGCCAGCACCGCCGACACGGTCGCTCACATTCCTCATTCCGTCCGCCGAACTCCCCTCTTCCTCTAACCTGCGCCTGAGCCCTTCGTACTGGCCCCGTTCTCTCCTCTTGCTCGATTCGCCGACTATCCAGGCCGGAATCCTCCATCTCCCCAGTCCGCCGGGCAACAACTCGCCCATCCAGGCCGATCCTACGGTCCATCCGACGGCCGCGGGCAGGATGGAATAAGGAAACTGGCTGAGCGCTAACTGTGCTGCTAGCAAGTACGTCATCGACTTGTCACTCAACACGACGCCTGGCACCTGTTCTCGCCCGCCGGCGGCGGTCGTCGCGGCCGGAGATGTTGTGGCGATCTTGTACCTGTATATGCGCGGCACCTCCTCAGCCCAGGCGCTCAGCAGGGCAAAGACGAGTCCCGTCGACCCGCTCGGCAGGTAATTATACCAGCCCAGGGTGCCGAGTTTCAACACGACCACCAACAAAGGCACGACCACGACATTGCACCAGAGCACCACGGCGACAAAGCTCGCGAACTTGCGACTGCCCCATATCCTCTCGAGCACACGGAACTGGTACAGCAGGGTGGTGGAGAACAGCAGCTCGGTCGAGGTGGTGTAGGCGGCCTGGTAGGTGAGGAGGCGGGACAATTGCAGGTATGGCCAGAGGTGCGGGTACGGTTTGATGGGCAGAAGGTGCTGAATGGAGAGCGTCGAGACCAGGATAGAGACGCCGACCGAGCTCAGGACGAGGAGGCGCGTGATCGGGGTGTGGCTGAAGCCTGAGGTGGTGACCATGTTGGGGGTGAAGGAAGGCAGGTCATGGAGCTGGCTGGCTTGTGGCTGGATTCGAACGACGTGGGAGTCCTTGTTAATACGATCTCGACACTGTTGACAGGTGGCTCGGTGGAGACTATGCAGGCAGCGCGAGGAAAGTTGAGTGACAAACACATGCACACATGGACACAGGGCGACATGGCACTGCGGGCGGAATCTCGTTGTTCCCCGCATCTGCGTTTCCCTGTTTTTGACAATTCTTTCTGCAATTCTTGCCATCAACCACAAACTCGACCCAAAAAGGCCCACGGCACGGCTGCAGCAGGAGATGGATGAGGTGTCGATGCCTGGTGCCTTTCCGGCCGCCGCAGACGAGAATATTTCCTGCAACAGAACGCCCAAGAGACGGTTCGTTGGAAGACGCACGGCAGAGGCGCAGGCAAGACAAAGACTCGACGACAACGACACTTCGACCGTCGAGGAAACCACTGCGATCACCAACAAGGGCAGTTAAGGCAGCCACATTGCAATCCCTCCCGCGCCATATCCTAACCGTGAAACAGGTCAGCGGAGGGCGCCAAGGGTCTTGAATCAGGTACCCTCACAAATCCTCGATGACCCCGATATCCACGCGGCGATTGCCTTGCTCCCTCAGAATTACAGCTTCGAGATCCCCAAGACCATCCACAGAATAAGGACCCTCGAGGCCAAGAGAGTGGCTCTACAATTTCCCGAGGGGCTGCTGATGTTTGCCACCACCATCTCGGACATCCTGACTCAGTTCTGTCCTGGCACAGAGACCTTGATCATGGGAGACGTCACGTACGGCGCATGCTGCATTGATGACTACACTGCAAGAGCTCTGGGTTGTGACCTGCTGGTCCACTACGCGCATAGCTGCCTGATACCAATCTCGGCGACCAAGCTTGCCACCCTGTACATCTTCGTCGACATCTCCATCGACACCAGACACCTGGTGAGCACACTGTCCCGAAACATCCCGCCAGGGAAGACAATCGCCATGGTGGGTACCATTCAATTCAATGCCACCCTCCACACGATCAGGCCTGCCCTTGAGGCCGAAGGTCTAAAGTTGGTTGTGCCACAAGTCATGCCTTTGAGTAAGGGCGAAGTGCTGGGCTGTACTGCGCCCAAAATCAACCCGGATGCCAATGTTGACCTGATCTTATACCTGGGCGATGGACGCTTTCACCTTGAAGCAGCCATGATTGCAAACCCTCATCTCCCCGCCTATCGATATGATCCGTATTCCCGAAAACTGACAAGAGAAACTTACTCGCATGATGAGATGCTGAATATGCGCGCCGCGGCCATCAGCACCGCAAGGAAAGCCAAGAGATGGGGTCTCATACTGGGGGCGTTGGGACGACAGGGCAATCCGCACATCCTGACCATGATTGAGAACTACCTTGACAGAGAGGGCATACCGCACGTCAACCTTTTGCTCAGCGAGATCTTTCCGGGCAAGCTCGCCATGTTCGAAGATGTGGATTGCTGGGTGCAGATAGCGTGTCCCAGGCTGAGCATCGATTGGGGTTACGCCTTCCCGCGACCACTGCTGACACCCTACGAAGCCCTTGTGGCGTTGGGTGCACGGCAAGGTTGGGAAAAAGGAGACGGGACTTATCCAATGGATTTCTATGCCAACAATGGCCTGGCTCGGACGACCGAAAAGGTCGCTGCACAGGTTGGCGTTGCTGCTGTATAAATATCTAGAGGCGCATCAATCGGATAAATCGCTCTCTGGACTCTGGTTGTCAGCATCCAGTCTTCAGTTATTCAGTATTCAGTCTTCTGTTTAGTCCCATGTAATTGCCGAAGTTCTCCCGGCCACCCACGACCTCGAACTTGCTATGTGTTCTCCCGCCTTTCTACCTCTTTGACTCCCTCCACGGCGACCGACTTTCTTCTCAACATTCAGCCTCCTGGGCGTGGCATGCATTCGGACATCCATGTAGTTGTCCGCTTCCATGATCAATCCGTGTTTGCGGGCGAGCACCTCCGATGCACCATCACTTTCAGAAATGTCGCGAACTCGCTGGAGCTGCCTACCCCTTCGTATCAGACCTTGCGAAGGAGCAGGCGCGAGAGTATCAGCCAGCTGGCGGCCCAGTCGACGAAACCAAACACTATCTTGAGGCTGAGCCAGAATGGCCAGAACGGCCGATCGACCGGCCATGAGCATTCGGCGGACCAGGCCGGCCGCCAGATGCCATTGGGATCATGGTCCAGCGACAACCCAGCCAGTGTGCAAAGGCCGGGCCACAAGCAACAGAGGTCCGTGTCAATAATCTCGCTCACCTCTCCGACAATCGCGGGGGATCTCGAACATGGCGCGCCTGGCGGCTGGGCCAAGCCAAAAAGACCCAGTCATTCACGATCTTCAACGGTCCAGATTCAGCATGGTAAGTCAACCCGGGATATGTCATTGAACGGAGGGCAAAGAAACTTATCAAGCACAGCTCCGCAACGGAGGCCTAGCCAGCAATATCACCGAGACTCCCCGACTCGTCTTCAACTGCCCCCCAGAGGAGGTCGGCGAAGCCCATTGTCGACAGCGGCTACTGGAAGTCGTGATTCTCCCCCTGACATTAAACTGAACTTACCTATAGGAACTGCCAGAGACAGGGTATCGGACTACTATGAACCTAATGAACTGCAAATCCCCAGCCCTGTCGATGCCGGCGACGCTGCCAAAGGGTCTGGGACCGGGCCAGACCTCGCCAGTGAAAGGAGCAGCGGCGACTTCTACTCGCTCAGCAATCATTCGCAAGAGACTCTAATGTCAGAGCAACCCTCGGTCATGTCAGACCACCGGCCGGCTTGGGTGAACTCGACGGCCTTGCCTCGACGACCGCCATTGAGACCGACACAGAAGCCTCAAGCCGTGAATCTCCTGATGGGCTATGCTCAGCTGAGCGCCACATTCACACTGGACGCCTCGCTGATCGACCAGTCGCACTTTGAAGAAGTCAAAAGCAAAGGCTTTCTAGGCGGCCAGGCCGGAGGCGGCGTCGTTGGGGTGAAGAAACCGCGGCCCAACAGCGGCTTCCTGGGACACTTCAACTTCAATGCGATCGGCGGGTCCTTGAACAGCCTGATGGGCGGCGACGACATGAGCAGCGTCAAGGAGATGCACGCCGTGACCAATTCGCGGGCAATCCCAATCCTCTCTAGTCCACAGTCGCTGTTGTTCGTCGACATGCACCTTGAGCCAGGCGAGGAGCAGACCTACTCTTACAGCTACCCTCTACCCCGTGGCCTACCTTCCAGCCACCGGGGCAAAGCTATAAAGATTGCGTACAACCTGACGGTCGGCGTTCAGGGCGTACCGGGCAGTCGGGACGTCCACACGGTCCGGCAAGTCAGCATTCCAATCCGTGTCTTCCCCGGGGTAAGTCACGACGGCGAGATCTACGGACATGATCTGATGCAACCTCATGTCATTCTGCGCGATCTTGCCCGTACCAAGTCTATCTCGACCCCGCAGGACCAGGAAGAAGCGGCCACAACCCCGACCACCAAGTCGGCTGAGAAGTCTAGCGTCGAATTTCTACAGTTTGTGGACACGCTCTTGGACCACAATCGCCGGCGACAGTCGAGCTCTGGGACGATGGAAGCTTTTCTGAATACCCAAGATGCCGGAGGCCGCGGCAAGGCTCTCCAGGCCATTGACCGGGCGATTCTCTTCAGCAACGCCTTGTCGGACAGCGAGTCGAGTCCGAACCGCTTCGAGATTTCGCGGGCCGGCTCGCGCGTCGCGGTCATCGTCATTGATCGGCCTTTGCATCGGCTCGGGGAGACAGTCACGGCCGTCATCGACTTCTCCGAAGGCGAAGTCCCCTGCGCCTCGCTCAAAGCGACGCTCGAGACGTCCGAGAAAGTCGCGCCCTCGCTCGCGGTCCGATCCGTCCACACAATCAACCGCATCACACGGAAGATTTACGCCGCCCGCGCCGAGAACATCCTGTTCGCAAAACGGGCCACGTTTGCACCCAGTATTCCAGCAACCGCGACACCTACATTTGTCACCTCGGGCGTCAATCTCGACTGGAGTCTTCGTTTCGAGTTTGGCACCATCAAGCCGGTCGAGAACGACGAGGGCGAATTCAAACATGTCACAGAGCTGCTCGAGGAAGTGGTTAACGACGAGCGAGGCACCGTGAATGTCGCCGCGGAGAATTTGGAGTGCGACACATTCGAAGTCGTGATACCCATCACCGTCTACGGCGATCTTGTCCCCGACGGCAAGGAAAACGACGAGATCATCGGCATTCCAATTTGAAAAAAAGGGTAGAACCAATGCGCGCTTGGCCGCCGCCCTTCTTTAAGGCTTATAATACAGTGTGAACTCAAGGACTATAAACGCAACGTAGGCGAGCAGCATCGCCAGCCCGATTAAACGGTGCGTGCCAAGTATAATCATGACGGTCAAAAACGCCGACGACGTCCACGTCCAAACGACCTCGTTGGTGTAGCTGCTGGAGCTGGAGCCCGAGCCTCCTCCGCCGAGACTCTGCGAGGAGCTCAGGATAGTCACGCCCAGGCACAGGGTCAGCAGGAATATGTTGCTTCCTACGGTGTTGGCCACCATGCTGCAATTCCTCGTTAGCTAGGAGACTGTTATGTACCGCGGGGGGGGGGGGGGGAAGAAGAACGATGAATATCTTGTTTGAGGAATCGTTTTTTGCAGACACTGATAGGATACTGGTTCCGGGGAAGGGGGATGGATGGGACTTACATTCCTGGATGGCCTCTGTATCCGCTGACGACGGCGACAAACTTTTCCGGTAGAGTAGTCGCCAGAGATAACAAAGTGGCCCCGAACACGGTTTCAGAGACGCGGAGGCTCTTCGCTAGTGATGTGGACGAGTGTGAGAGGACGTAGCCGCTGAGGGAGAGGGCGACAAAGGCGGCGATCAGCTTGAGTAGTAGATAGAACAGACGAGTGGAAGGCCGTCGCTTCCTCGTCGTCGTTGTCTTCCTTGAGGCTAGCAAGGCACTTGACTCGTCGTCCACCCGCTCGCCGCCCGCGTCCTCGGCGTGAGGAGGAGTCCCATTTCCAATAGTACTTGGTCGGACATCTGGACCTGGATCTCTATCAGATCCTGCGTCCAAGCCATCATCACCATCATCCTCCTCCTCCTCATCCTCGTCCCCCTCCTCCCCCGACTCGGCATCCGATTCCTCCTCAGGCGCGTCCAAGACGCCACGATAGACCGACCAGGTTATACCCGCGAGATACAGCGCAAAAACGCCCACCAGGAGAGCACCGTAGACATGCTCGTCGAGGCTGCCGAATCCCCAAAGCACGGCCACGAGAGTGGTGACGCCGAACAGAACAACAGCATAAATCCTAGCGCTGACGTCGTACTTCTCTAGGGCGTTTCTCTGCGCCAAGACGCCCAGCGAGAATGCCCCAAGGATATTGGCGACACAGCTGCCCAGGACGTTTCCCAGTGCGAGTTTTTGTCGGTGCTGCGCGACGGCGGCGATCACGACGGCGAGCTCTTCCCACTCTGCCCCCGCTGTGAGGAGGGCAATGAGCGTCTCCGAGACGCGCAGCCGGCGCGCGAGGGCGGCGGTGCAAGAGACTAAGACGTCGGTTGAGGCGCCGAGAGTGTAGACGCTCAGCAGGAAGGTGCAGAGCGGGAAGAAGAGGGTCGAGTCGACTTCTTCGGAAGACGCCGTGATGGCCGCCATCGATGGCCAGTTTGAAATTGCCAGATGTTGCTCCGTAGCTGGATGGCAACCCCGAACTCAGACTCGACGCCAAGCTTGAGGCAATTCAGCTTTGCTCTCTCTACTCCAAGTCTCAACCCGATTGTTTGTGGTGGATGTTTTTGTTGTTTATTGATTGCATGCCCTTCCTCACCCAGCACCGTCCCCGTCTGAGTACATACACAGACCCTCTCTGTTTCTTGTTACAAAGTAAAGTGGCCCTGAGGCAGACGGTATGTGCGACAGAGTACCTAAGGTGTATCAAGTGTAGAAAGAGGCTGTGACGTATTTTCTATCTTTTTCCGAGTTTGTTTTGTTTGTTCTGTTTGCCGGATTTGCAACTGGTCGCTTGTCAACATTTGAATCCCCATTTTGTACGAGGTAGAGAATGTTACCTACCTTGGAACGCAGATCAGGATGCCGTTGGATAAATCGCGTTAACCAATTGTGTCCAACCCGGTCAGGGCCGCCAGATGTCTGGCTGACAATGACAGCTAGTCGGCGAACGGTGGAATAGGTCGGGGGGTGCCCTTGCGCCTCAAGGTCAAGTATCCAGCTCTTTAATAGCCTCTCTTGTGTGTTCGACAGTAACTGTTGTGGTTCGTGGGACAGAGGTCTCGATCGGGTGACACCCTTTATTCTGCGGCTCAAGGTGGAATGATCGATGTCGTTTGCGGCGGCAGCAGCGCGGATAGAGGAATATCGACGTGATTGATAGTCGGTTATGGCCTGTTGTATTCTAGCCTCTCGATTTGCCTCCATTGAGTGATTGACGAGGTGGTGGTGGGTGGTTGCGAGGTTGCAAGATGGTGCAGAATACGTGGTGGAGTTTGAGACGCGTGTGGCACTATTAGCGCGTGGCATTTCCTGGTCGGCGGACTTGAGAGAGACGCCACGAGAGATAAAATCATAGCCCGCATTGTGGGTTACAGTCACGACGCCAGTAAATATATATATACAGCTGGTGTATACCCATAGAATGGCCTGTCCGTGCGATTGTGCTATGCGAAATAGATATATAAAAGAAAATTGTGCTATCCAAATACAGGTATTAATATTGCACCTCTCCTGACATTACGGGTGCCATTAGCCACCTTATCTCGTCTCCCAGGGACCATGGTCCTGGTGGCCTTCCTACAACTTCGCGCCCTGCGCCTCTTTGTACCTCCTCCTCTCGAGCGCCTTCAGCTCAGCTCTTTTGATCTTGCCAGAGATGGTCTTAGGCAGAAAGCCGCTATCCACGAACTCGATCCTCCTAGGATACTTGTACGGCGCCGCGTTCTGCTTGCAAAAATCTTGCAACTCCTTAACCAGCGCCTCGCCAGCCGTGCGAGACGCTCTGACCTTGGACGTGGCCGAGTCCGTGAGCACGATAAAGGCCTTGACGACCTCGTCGCGTTGCGGATCCGGCGAGGACACGACTGCGGATTCGACCACCGCTGGGTGGAGTTTCAGGGTCGATTCGACTTCAAATGGGCCTGCATGTAGCGTGCGTCATTGCTTAGTGAGACCTCGCGACAGCAAGTTAATCTGTTATAAATGGCGTTGTTGGCTGAAACAAGGATGATGAGCAGGCAAGGCTCCAATGGACGAGTACCGGCATTTCCACTCATAATAATTTGGTCTTCAACAAGCGAAGATGCCCGCTTCTTGGAGCTTGCAGCTTCATTATAAAAGGCGAGGGCTGGCGTGGGCATGTTTCAGAGAGAAGGAAACTTGGGGGCAACTCACCTATCCTGTACCCGCTCGAGTTAATCACATCATCAGCTCGACCCACAAACCAGAAATATCCATCCTCATCTCTCATCGCGCGGTCGCCCGTGACAAAATACATCTTGCCGTTCGGATAGGTTTTGATCTTGGTGTCAATCATCCCCGTGGACTTATCGATGTACCCTTCGAAGAAACCAAAGAAATCAGTGTCGGTCCTCGTCTTCGATACCACAATGGCGATGTCCCCTTCCACTCCGGGTGCCACGGAATTTCCTTCGGAATCGATGATCGTCAAGGGTACGCCGGGAAGCGGCTTCCCCATGCTGCCTGGCTTGACCTTGTTGACTTTCTGATTCGCACAGACTACTATCGTCTCGGTCTGTCCGTACCCGTCGAAAATCTCGATCCCATTTGTCATTTCCTTCCAGATGCGAACCACGCTCTCATTCAGAGGCTCTCCTGCACCGCAACAGTGAACCAACGCTTTTGGCTTGCCCTTTTCCGTGGCAAAAAACCGCCGGGTCTCGTCGAGAACCAGTTGTCTGTACACCGTTGGCGGAGCACACAGTGTCGTGATGGGGAACTTGTTGAGGACTTCAAGAGTCCGGCGCGGGTGGAACGCCAACCTGTCATCATGAACGAAGATTGTAGCACCGCAATTCCATGTCGACAACCATGACCACGCCGCTTTAGCCCAGCCTTGTTCCGAGAGGTTCCAGTATATCTTGCCCGGCGATAGATCCAACCAATGAGTTCCCGTCAGGGCGTGGGCCAAGGGGTACGACGTTTGCGTGTGCAGGACCATCTTTGGTGGGCCCGTGGTGCCGGAAGTGAAGAATATCATACCCGGAGACTTTGGACCCAGAGAGCTTGGCACGGAAAATCTGGCGTTGGAGGGGATTTTGTTTAATGCTGAATGGAAGTCAGTGACCCCCGGAGGCGCAGTTCCATTGATCTGGATTATGGCACGCAAATTGGGACATGTGGCCCGGACCTTGAGGCATTTGGCCACCGACGTGGCATCCCCAATGAAGGCGGTAGCGTGAGAGACTTGGAGTCGATACTCGATGTCCTTGTCAACCAATAGCGTCGTACACGGGCACAAGATGATTCCGGAGCGAAGGCAGGCAGTCGCCGTCTCCCACCATTCTGGAACTCGAGGTGCGATTATGATGACCGTTTCACCTTGCTTGATGCCCAAAGATGCAAAAAGGCATGCTATGCGTTGCGACTGGCGCGAGAAATGGCTGTAGGTCAACTGCTTTGTAGTGCTGAGGGATTGGTCGGTCCAGTAGAGAGCTATGTGGGAGGGATCTCTCCACGCCCAATGGTCCACAACATCACTGGCAAAGTTGAATGAAGAAGGAAGGCGTAAAGGGGAGACCGGGACAACGGAACTCATGTCGGCCTTTTTGAAAGGTGGGTTTGTCCCCGTGAGTATATACTGCGATAGATCGTGTACCATATACCTTGCCCCAGGCTCTCGTCTGTGGTTGCGATTTAAGGTTGACGGTTGAAGGCAGAAGGTCTCAATATATGACATTCATGAAGGGGACCAGACAGGAGTTCACACCGGGGAGATGGCGAGAATGCATCAATCGACCTTGTTGACACGGACCTGACGGTCCGGAGAACCGGGGCGAGGGAGTTAACCTCGGCGAGGCTGGTTTGCGTGGTGGGGACGGTACCATCCAGCCCATGTCGTCGTGGCTTCTCCGCAGTACAAACACGACAAACACACCAAGAAACCTGGGAGGAAGTGGAGAGAGAAAAGCGGGGAACAAAAGGGCAATCTGATTCCCTCGCATCCCTGGTCTGTTGTAGCAATCTCGCCGCCTTCCTTTCTCTACAGTAGATCGAACCACAAACTGCTTCGGCGCCCAAAGCTATGATTAGATGAGAGCCTTCCTTATGGCGAGACACGACTCTGCCATGGGTGGGCTGAGCTGGGTCTGGCCCGCGAGGACCTCGAGGACCTCGAGGACTTTTGGTGTGGCCCACCTCATCATATATCACTACATATACCTCGTATCTACCTGCCTATCCTGCTGATATTGATATTATAGATAGGATCAACAGAATAGCCTAGTCAAACTCCAATAACCCCGTCACCACCTCCAGGTCGCCCCCATGGATACCCTTTTGAGCTTCGGTGCATGGTCTATGTTGAATGTGTCAAGATTCGCGCCACTGGGCTCTTATACGCGAACAAACGCTTCTACAAAGAATTTATTCACTTTCTGAGAGAAATGTTCGTCCTCGGTTTCCATATCGACCCTTCGGCACCGTCAACCGCCGTCAAGCTCATTAACTCAGACAACTCTCAGTGGGGCAATGACTGCACGATCGACACCCCGCCACACCCCGACTATGGCATGCTTGACAGGATGCCAGTGGACCGCTTTAGAGGGATACGCATTCTGATCGATGCACCGGATGTCACCGACCCTGGCCAACTTTTTCGAGGTTGGCTGTAATGCAACCGACTGGTCGCCGTTTTACTACGTCGATGGACGGATTCGAACAGGCTGCCTAGAACAGAACCCGACATATATCTTCCGGAGGGAAGATTGACAACTTGACTGCCACCAATTACTATCCAAGTCCGACACAGGGAGTCCCGGGGATGGCGTCTTCGGGGAGCTTGGAATCGAAGTGTCCCCAACTACAGCTCGTGGGACGCTGTCACGAAAACAGCTTCAATCAGGCACGAGGGATCCAACTCCGACTTGGGGATCATACTGAGACCCTTCTCACGCATTAGATACGCTGATGCTGTAACTATTGAACTTCGGCGCAATGCACCTCGGGAAAGACCGGTGAACAACCTCAAGGCCAACCTCGTTAAATCTTGCAGAAAGCGGTCTTTCGGTCTGGATTTGCGTCCCGAAGCGGAATGGAACGATGACGATACCCTCGCCCTTGAAGATGCCCTTCACGTGTGGCTCGACTACCTCCTTGACGACATGGGGGGCCCAACCGCCGCACTTTTACGGCGTGATCGATTCAAGTTCTGGTGCTCAGGGTACGAATATCAAGGGGGCCGGCACTTCCACGGCTTCGTGCTCGATGATCGTGAAATTGGCAGTGCCGAGGGTTACCTGGACGAAGAGCTTTTCGACCACATCAAGCAAACCTGCCACGACAGGTTCATGAGCGCGAGAGAACACACGTCGGCGCCGCGTACAGGAACACATTGAGACGGCACGGCAAAAGCGTGTACTTGTACCCGAACCAGCAAGCTGGCTTCTGGTTCTCCTCGCACGAACTTAAACGGCTCGGATGGCTCGCCGAAGTCGGCGAAGAGGACACCTTCTGGGAGACACGCTATCCGGCTGGAATCGAGCCCAAATCCCGGAACCATTCTTGGATAGACACCGCGGCACAGCAGCAGCCCATTGACACAAGATTTCGTCTCGAACCCCCCGAGCATGACGTGGACACACCGGCCTGCCAGATCTTCCCGCCGTACATTGGCGGATGCCCCTCGTGCAACCTGGGGGACAGGAAGAATAAATTGCTCATCATGCTGCAGAACAATCATTTACGGAATATCCTGTTTCACTTCAACGCGAGACCTGAGGAGGCACGGCTTTTGGGCCCAATTGTTGAGTGAGTGAAGACCTTCTTACAGACAGCATATATGGCCCAATGAAGGAGGGCATGATCAAGCGAGGTGGAAGTCGCTCGCTGGCCAGCCAGGACGAAAAGAGAAGAGCAGAGGTCTTTTTCATTGCATGCATGGTCCAATACACACCTCCTGTAGCATCCAGCCCGATGAGGCGCTGGGATTCCAGAGTAGATTTGGACAATGACTACTAGCGAAGCAACTAAGGCTCCTCTCCCCTTCGCTTGAATTAGGCTATTATGTCGACAGAATGATGCCCCCGGCGCTAAGTCAATCCAGGGGGGAACCAAAACCAAGTACTTTTGTGACAAACACTTCCACATGTCCACGACCATGACTATGACCCTTTGGCCCCTTATCCAGGCAGAGAGGACGTGAATCAGGCCCCGGCTTCCCGTCTAAATACTAATAAACGATCAGAGTTTGTCCTCTCAGCAGCAGCAGCGCGGCCCCCTCCGTTTTCCCTTGCCCTCCAACGCCTTCGTCTTCGAGGCCAGCCAGCCCATTATGCGCCTTTATTCACCCTTAAAGCCCGTCACCCACCGGACCACCATATTATGGTGACAGACAGAAGAAAATTCGTGCATCTGGGTATCACTGACAAGAACAACCATGAAGGAAGTAGAGCACTGCTCTACAATTTCATCATGCCCAAGAAACGCTCGCCTTTTTTTTGGTTCGTGTGTCCTTTTCCTTTCCAAAATGTTTTTCCAACGCGCCAACATTCATTCTTTTGGTTCTTGGGAGAGTCGTGGCTTCTTAGCAATGTGTCTTGGGTCATCATTATTAACTTCTTGGAGTCGTCTCTGCAGCTCTTCGACCTTGCGCTTCCATTCTTCTCGTTCTTGGATGGCTCGGTCCCGTTCCCGGCACAGATTCTGTTCGTTATCGTGGTAGACCATGTTGATGACTTCGAGTTCGGAGACTCGCGTGCGGAGCCGGGTGTTGAGGGCGGCCAGCTGATCATAACTCATGAGGGGTTCGACGTGTTTTTGGCCATCGCTCATGGGGGCCGTGCTTGGAGAGGGTTGCGTGGGGTTGGGATGGAGAGCTGCATCGGCGGGAGAGCCGTTGTGATTGTTGTAGTGAGGATCTACTATGGCGGATACACTATCGAAGAGGTGTTGAGGGGCGATGTTCGGGTCTTGGTGAGCCGTAGGGGTTCCGGTGCGCGATATGGGCGAGTGTGATCTATCAGAGGCCGAACCTGCCATCTGCGAAACTCGCCGGTGCGGATTGATACCATTGAGACTGTCGGTCTGAGGAGGCTGGCCCCCATTGTGCTCAAACTGCGCCGCCTGTCAGAAGCACGCGCAACAGACGAGGAGCGTAGGGAATCACTGACCTTCTTCTTTGGCCCTTGACTCGAGGTTTTGACTCGATTGCGACTCTTGATCACGTCTGTCTTGAGGCTAATCGGGCGCGGGCGGCCATGCAGCTTGAGAAACAGGCCGCAGGCATTGCAGAGGACGGAACCGGCTTCGTCGCGGCGCCATAGAGGAGTGGTCGACGTCTGGCAGTTTTGGCAGACAGGCTGCGTAAAGGGAGCACTCTGGTCAGCGCCTGAAGATATTGAAGCAGCCATGGTATCTTCGGGGTGGTGATCGAATCCCAGGAATCTTCAGGTTTTCGATAACGATAAGAAACCGAAGTTTAACCCCGTGACCTGCTCGTAGCGCAGCAGAACCTGCCTGCCTCCACAAGCGCAGCCTTGGCAGCCCCCGGTGCTTCCATGCCACCAGCATGAGACACGGACGACTTGTTGGGGCAACACAAAGGAAAAAAGAAAGCAATCATGCGCATCTACTTACCGGAGCGTTGCCTGCAATTCCAGGTGTCGGCACTGGTGCCATACTGCTCGAGTAACTCATTTGGGAACCATAGCTGCTGCCAGAGAAGGATCTGTGTCGCGCGTCAGCTTGTTTCCATGCTCCTCCTTTTCCCGCTAATATATCGCCAAGTTGCTTTTGCAGAAAATGTTCGACATACCTGACTGTTGGCGCTGGTGCAGCAGCCGCCAAGGACGTCAAGGCCGACAGTCCTGGCAGTGCTGGTCGTGGCTCGGAGTGATAGTCCCGCCCGAGATTGAAACTCGCACTTCTCGCATGGAATTGTGGTTGATTGAAGAAATGACTGCCCGTGTACGGAAGATTCGTCGAAGATGGACGCGAGATGTCCTTTCCGTGCACCGCCGGAGGGGGTAAAGGTGAGGAGCTTCTTTGTTGGTCCCGTCTCAATGCACCATATTCGTCCAGCCTTGGGTCACCTAACGGCGTCGATGGTTGTCGGTAGGTAGGGTCAAGGGGTAAGGCCCGGAAGAGCGGGGGAGCAACTGCGGACGCCGTGTTCAGCGGTGTTTGAGACCAAACCGTGGTCTCGACGGGTCTGGCTCGGTATGAGAGGCACGCCTTCGCGAGGCACCGTGATGTATATATATTTCTGGATTCCGACGACAACAACGATGCCACAGGCACCTCGTTGCAAGACGATGAGATGAGCGACAACAATAGAAGCAAAAAAGAAAGCGTTTGTTATCGCTGGGAAAGAACGTCTATCGATAGACGGGAGCCGCGAGGATTTTGCTTCCTCCAATACCATCTCAGAGTCAGGGGGGGTCCCATATCGAGGGGATCCTGGCTGGCGAGGAGAATATTGGTCCCGCCGAGAAGCCTAACAGGATGTCTAATTGCGCCTTGTCTTGACCGTAAACGCTTTTGTTGAGATGAGATTCTTACCAGGTACAAAGGGTCACTGGACCAGGGTCAGCAGAGACTGGTGCGGACATAGTATTCACTTGGTCGCGCTCCCCATTACACCTTGAGGAACTATTGTCAACTGCACGGTCTGGAGTAGACTTTCAAATTGAGCTGCTTCCGGGGCTGTCTCTGTGCGACAAAGTCGTCGCGGAACAGCGTGGCGCTGATTCGGCGCTCTAGCAAATCTGGGGAAGATGAAAGAGATTGTCCAATCTCACGGTGGAGGCACCGGCTTCCGAAGTGCCCCTTTTCCCTACCGCGCCTTCGGCACGTCAGTCAGTTGGAAACGAGTCTGGGCGGCTATTTTCCCCTCCAAATCTGGCCACAGATTGTTGTGACTGTGTCAGAAATGCAACAACTCACTAAAAAAAAACCTGGAAGGCCATCTAGCCACACCTACATAAGGTGCGCGGCTCGCCGGCCAGGCCGCTTCAAGTACGTACTTGTTACAGGTACGAGGATGAAACGCCGTCCACTTTCGATTGCCATGCTCCTCGTACCTCGTATACCTGCGTGGTACTGGTTCAGAAGGATCCAACCGTCCCGCTGTCTCCTATTGTGGTTCCATGTCTTGTAGCAATGTCACGCGTCAAGAAAACTGTCGATCAAGGCCCGCTGTCTGAGATTGGCGGCTCCCCCTCGTGGAAGGTTCGATAGGAGATGCAGCTGCTTGGACTGATGGGGAATAGCTGTGGCTGAGGAGGCTGCGACCTGTTCGGATATTCAGGGTTTGTGGCTGAAAAGGGGTGACGAGTAATACTATTATCACGTGTCTATGGTTGGTCTAAGGAGGGCTCTGCCAAGACGCATTATAGGTAACTTAGCCGAGATACAAAGCACGACTTGGCACTTTTGCCTAACGAGCAGAGTAACTCGGTAAGTACCTATTAGTAGCCCGCTGGGTACCGAGTACTCTTGACAGCTTTGGGATATTAAAGTTTCGTGCGGTCCTAGATTGCTGCTGAGGGATTCTCGGCTGATCATAGCTTGTGATGATCTCTACTAGCGGTCTTTGCCCGTTTCCATGTCGCAAAAGCACTCCGAGTTGGTGGTTTTCTGTCTACATTGGCTAGGGCAGACAAGATGTCATTCTACGCCCTTGAAGGTGGAGTAATCAGCGCCCTACGCATGTCCGATTATCGCCAGACGCGTACAATTCGCAAGATGAGGGAGGAGCAAATGCTCTCAAATGCCCTCGTACTGTGTTGAGTAGTTTCAAGCGAGAGAGACATTCTCTTTTATTCAGGCAGTGTGCGGCAAATATTCGCTACTCTCGACTCCCAGTTGATGTTCTAGCTGTCTTCCCACAATTCCTCATCTACCTCTGCGCATCTTTCATTCCTTCACGGCACTAATGGCTAACAGAATCACAACTGCCTTTGGCCACGCTGTGCCTCCGGCACCGCGCCATGCAGTTACTGTTCATATGCCTGGCTGGCAGACCGTACAAAAATATGGTGCTGATCCCCGTTCGGTGATTGCAACTTTTCACAATGCTTACCCTCGAGCGAAGCCACATAGAGACATTGTCAATGTGAGTTTAGCTACCGAGATCGACATGTTCCATGCACACGGCTAATTTGATGAGCCAGCTCGCCAACACCGTTTTGAGCCATCTCGGTCTTAGTGACCATACTTGTTTCTTATTCAGTTCGTTGGCATCGGCCAAAGAATGTGTGGAATATTGTATATCACCGCGGCGCATAGGTGGTGACCGGGACCCTATACCGCGGGGTGTCATTCAGATTCGGGCTTTTGTCGCAAAAGATCGCTTTTGGGCGGTTATCTTTCCTTCAGAATATGCCTCTATTGCAATAGGCTTCTGGAGCAAACCGGGGGTCGGTGTATCGTCACGGTTTGCAGAGGCGAACTTGTCAATGACCAACCAGCTTGCCGAAATGACCATCCTCGATGAAGACAATCCCAGACCCAGCTTCGAGACTGCGAAACACGAGGCTCTCAGAGATCGGATTATCTCCTACCTGAAGCGGGCGACGCTGCAACCCACAGCACAGAAGCCTTCTTCAAATGACGTTTATCTCTTTCCGACCGGCATGGCTTCAATCTACAAGCCTCATACGTATCTGAGCAGTCTTTACAATGGCACGACGGTACTCTTTGGCATGGCTTTTATGGACACACTGACAACATTTCAAGAATTTGGATCCGGCTTTAAGTTCTTCGGCCTGGGTTCAGATGAAGACTTATCAGGGCTTGAGGCATTCCTCCGCGAAGAGCGCGACCAGGGCCGCAAAGTGCAAGCAATCTGGGCAGAATTCCCGGCCAATCCTATCCTTGTCACGCCAGACCTCAGTCGACTTCGGGCTCTGGCCGACGAATACGATGCTGTCCTGGCTATTGACGATACCATTGGAAGCTATGCGAATATCGACATAACACACATGACCGACATTCTCGTTACATCTCTTACCAAATCCTTCAATGGTTACGCCGATGTAATCGCTGGTTGCGCCGTTCTTAATCCCGCTTCCCGCCACTACGACGCACTCAAATCTTTATTCAACACCCGATATGTACCGGAGCTTTATGTTGATGATGTGGAAGCTCTTGAGCGCAACAGCCGCGATTATCTCACAAGGACAATCAAATTGAACCACAATGCGAAGGCTCTAACCGATTATTTACAGACATGTGCCGAAGACTCTAACAGCGCTGTCACCAGAGTTCACTATCCGAGTGTCAACCCTGCAGGAAAGCACTATCGGCAGTTTATGCGTCTGGAGACACCAGAATTCACTCCTGGCTATGGCTGCCTATTCAGCGTCGAGTTCGAGGACGTTGAAGCCACTGAGGCCTTTTACAACAATCTCAATGTCCACAACAGCGTGCATCTCGGTGCGCCGTTTACCCTTGCTTTTGCATACACGGCGTGTACATACGCCAAGAAGTTGGACTGGGCGGCAAGCTATGGCCTGAAACCTACACAGATCAGGATTACAGCTGGTTTGGAAGACATCAATCAGTTGCTAGAGGCATTCAAAATCGCTGTCGAGGCGGCCAATCATGTCAAAATCGCGGCGAGGCGGTGAAATGTAGGTGTCAAAAGACATCATTTGACTGCTGTATTTTGGTCTTAAGCACATGAAATGTGAAGGACGAAATGAACAAGCTCAAACTGAATTACAACTACCTGGATAGGTAAGTATCTCGGCATTTACGTTACACCTCGTGCGGAAGCTCCCAGATATGTGCTCGTGGCGTTTTATCCCGGTTACCAAGTCCCCAGACGCCTTGCACGGCTGCCTGGTGTGTTATCCAGCCTCGGCTCAATGAACATCGAGATCTACTTTCTTCAGAGCTCAGCAACATTACTCCACGGTTATGCCACGGATACCTCAGCCAATCAGAAGACATCATCAACGTGACTTTGAAACTACACATGTGGGTCGAGATATTTTCATCCTCGCGCCTACATCTCTTGCACGACCCTTTTCTCTCACCTTTCCATCATCTCAGACGGATATTGGGAGTCACCAAGGGTCATTCTAGTGTGATTACTACAGCGATGTCTTTGGCTCCGGCTCTAAAGCCATTTCTGGAGAAAACTCCGACCTTACATATTGCGGAGTTTGTGCAGGTCACGTACATGACCTGGGTCAGAATTGATTTTTCCTGCTCCCAGCCAGACAGAGGACGAAATGTTTGATCTACCGAGATCGAGGCATTAGGTGTTCAGAGAGGTCCTGCAAGAGGAAGTTTGGTGCGTGTCCTGACAGGGTTCATCCCCCTTTTCATGGAT
Organism: Cladophialophora bantiana CBS 173.52; assembly: GCF_000835475.1. Lineage (NCBI taxonomy): Eukaryota > Fungi > Ascomycota > Eurotiomycetes > Chaetothyriales > Herpotrichiellaceae > Cladophialophora > Cladophialophora bantiana. The sequence continues at coordinate 88,788 of NW_015971595.1, forward strand.
CTCCATGCAATGTTTGCAGTGCGCCATCACCCACTTCTCCACACTTTGCTAGCCAGAAACGACGAATACTCCGGGGTAAGGTCGATGAATGTCACCCCATTTCGTCCTTGTGCATCACTAATAAATAACTTCCTACGCTTTCGAAACGGGTTCTTCAGCAGCCAGATCCGGCATCGATATTTGGTCCTGTCATTGGGAACGGTTTCTCAGCCCGAAGTGCACGCATACTAACTTGAATAGGTCTGCGCACTTGCGTCTATTTGAAATTCGATGGTGAAGCCTCTCGTCAGAAAAGGCCATGCTTCAGCCTACTATTCTCTATTCGAAGATCACCACCGATTTTTGAGACCCTGCTCCTCCAAAAGCTTGCGATATCTCCTGTTAAAAGGGGTTCGCATGCAACCCTTTGCCCCTACCTGTTCAACGGGTGTGAATGGCATTGGCCTTCGGTGGCAGCCACATGTTTCATATTCATCAGAATCAAAGATTTCCAAAATGTCGACGTACTGATCACGGCTTGAGCACTCCGCTAAAGCAATTCCTCGCCCTGTATATGACAAGACATAAGAATGTGAATCCACTTCCATTTTCAGGTTATACCGTCTAGTATCTGTTCTTTTACCATCTCGAATCATGTCCTCCACACTAGGAGATTATCAGCTCGCCAACGCAGCTGCAGGCTTCTCACTTGGATTTGGTTTCCTTACCACCTGGGAGGCTATCAAGCAGACACGACACCTCATCAATCCATGGCGATCGGTGTACATCTTCATGGTCTGGGGCGAGCTCATTGCAAACTTAGCCATTACAATTCTTGTTTGGTTGTTCATGAATCACTACCTTCTTCCAAAGTCAGTTTAGCCAAAGCCGGTTGCTTTAGGAACGAAGAGCTGACCACCATAGTGTTCCCACATACTTCTTTGTCCGTACGTGTTACTGCCCTCGCGCTCTCTGCCAATTCAACGAACTAATGAGTATGATCCGACAGTATTCTTCTGGGCCTTTGAGGTTAGACAATCCCGGACCGCATTCATCAAGCCGGAACATTCACTCTGACCATCCAAGATCCATTTTATTTTGCAACTCATAATCAATCGGCTCAGCGTTGTCGTCTCAGATCGGATCACTGCCACCCGGGTAAAGTGGGCTGTCGCGGTCATTATCACTCTCGTCAATATCGGGGTCTTTTCTATTTTCATCCCAGCCCACCTCAACCCTCCTCCGCATAAACTGTGAGCGCGCTCCGTTCGCCCCTTGGGACCTGTCTATAAAATATCATACCATGAAATGCTGATCGGGAAACAGATTTGTCGTGGTCAACAAGTACTGGGACAAAGCGACTAAATTTATTATTCTATTCATCGATGCCGGCCTGAACCTTTACTTTCTACACACAGTCAATGCCCGGCTCGTGCGGAATGTCGGACTCACAAAATACCGTAGCCTCGTCTCATTCAATATTAAACTCATGGTGGTTTCGGTCTTGATGGATGTGAGTCCCGAGCATTGGCCAATCCATTCACACCAGTCATCGTCTTTCCTCCTTGCCTTTATTTCTTGCCCGACAGGCCTTCTCTCACCTCACTGACCTCTCTCACACCTGCAGTGCCTGATAATTGGGATGATGTTCTTCCACAACCAGCTTGTCTTCATGTCCTTCCATCCCGTCGCCTACACTGTGAAGCTGAACATCGAGCTGAGCATGGCGAACCTGATCCGCAAGATTGCAACGTCCCGTGAAAATGACTTCCAGGGCGACCATTTGCACTCGTATTCGATGCATTCGGTCGGAGGGCAGGGTCCCACGACACTGAGCCGATCTCGGTCGAATACATTCCCGGCCAGACGGACATCTTCTATCAGTGGTGTTCAAGCTAGTGAAGACCCCAGGGGCCGAAAATTGAGTGACGATGAGAGGCGCATTGTTGTAACGGAAGAATATGAGATCTGTACTGTGTAATGAAAAAGGTGTGTGGACGGGCGTGTTTCTACGTTCATTGGAGGCAGCCTGTCCAGCTTCATTCTGTTTCGCATAACTATATGATTAAGGCGGGGCGTCGGGGTGGAAGACGTGATCCTACGTCGCGCCAAATAGCATTAGACTCCGCGCCGAATCTCTCCATAGTCCATTTCCGTTGTTTCGACCTGAGCGTACCACTATTGGGCCTGAGGCATGACGTAGCTAGTTTTGAGCTGTAGCTGTGCAGTCCTAGAGATCATCAATTGTGCATCCTGCAGTTCGGGAATCCGGCCTTATCGGAATAAGAAGAATAATTGGCCGAAGGAATCCGCCGCGGCCTTAAAGCGCTTCGGCAGCGTCGTTGCTCCTGCGCTGTCAGTTAAAGCATTGTCTGGCACCAGTCCAGGATGGTAACTAACGGATCCTCTGGTATCTATCAAGCTAGATAGAGGGGGGTCAAGAGGGAGTATGATGTGGGGCAGGATGGGGGGTTCAAGACCATTCGCTCCCTCAAACGGACCAATGGTATTCGCGGGTTGTCAAAAAGCGCCCTTATGGAACCTTATTTAGACTTGTTCATCAATCTCCCTCGACCGTCGATGATACATTGTATGATTGTACCAGCCATCTGTAGGTCTTGAGCATTTTCTCGCCATCAAATCTAGCGGCTGAGGTCTTGGTACTTCCCTGAATGCGCCCGCGAACTTCGTGGGGCACTTTTTGCTAGTCTCCGATCGCATCGCAGACACGACTCATCCATGCCGGAGGAGCCGCCCCGTAAGCAGGGAGTCTCCCTGCCCACGGCCAATGCGACATCTGACGAAGTCGACCCCTTCAGGAGATCCGTGGCACGTCTGCCCCGACTTGTGACGAAAACACTGCGGCAATGGTTTGTGGCGCACGCCTCTCACCCGTATCCAACGGAACAAGAGAAGAAAGCGTTGCAGGAGCAAACCAATCTTAGTGACCGACAAATTGCTAATTGGTTCGCGAACGCTCGCCGCCGCTACACTGCCAACTCGTTTGAACAACATGCCCCATCTTCTGGGCGTTCCATCTCGGTTCCCAATCTAGTGAGCACGTCAAGATGGCAAGACATGAGCCCCTTGGATCGCTGGCGTCATTCTCCCCCCGACCAGGAGCCTGCACCTTTTGATGCCATTGCCGTGGCAGTCCGCCACTCGCTCCACAGCAATGGGTCGGAAACCACAAGGCTCCCCGATTCTTTCAACACGACACAGCGTCTATCCCACGCGTACTCAGACAATTCGTTCGAATCTCTGAGCTCTCTGGGGACCAGTCAGTCGTCAAACTCTACAGGTAGTGCCTTTTCCTTCGAATCCAATAGTACAAACCCAAACTTTCAGCAGTCCTGGCGACTCCCCCGTAGCCGACGCCGGCGCCGTCCCCTCAAGCAGTCTCAATCGTCATCAGCACATCCATCCAACGGTCGCAAGACACGAAAATATCAGTGCACCTTCTGTACAGACACGTTTGCTTCCAAATACGACTGGACTAGACACGAGAGCGCCCTGCATCTCTCATTGGAGAAATGGGTCTGCTGCCCGCAAGGCCCGATCTTCTTCGATCGAGTTCCGCGCTGTTCATTCTGTGAGGCCGAAAACCCTTCTTTTTCTCACCTTCAATCACACCGACATGACGAGTGTACAGCTAAGCCTGGGCCTTTACGAACCTTTGGCCGTAAGGACCATCTCAGACAACACATGCATATAGTCCACCGAGTTGAGCACATGCCAGACCACGTAGCCAATTGGAAGACCAGGATAGCCTCGATAAACTGTCGTTGCGGCTTCTGTGGGGAACGATTCGTCGATTGGCCTACTCGCAATAATCACATTGCCGAGCATTTCCGGGACGGGGCCTCGATGAGAGACTGGACAGGCTGTCGGGGTTTGGACCCTGAGATTGCATTGCTAGTGGAAAACGCCATGCCGCCCTATCTGATTGACTCTGAAAGGAAGCAATTCGAGCCGTTCAGTGCTTCACGCAACACGGGTCAAGAAATGGGCGCAGTCCAACATAGTGCGCGGGTCCCCACGTCGTTCGAGTCACTTACTGCGCGCCTGGGTGCTTTTGTCTTACAGGCCATGAAGGACGGCGTTGTCGTCACTGATGAGACTGTACGAAGACAAGCACGAACAATCATGTACGGGGACGACGATGCCTGGAATCAGACCCCGGCTGACAACGCCGAATGGCTGCGACTTTTCAAAGAAGGGGTCCGTCTGAAATCAGCCGCGGAGCCGCTCTCAACACAGGTTGACCCGCGTCTCATACTCGCAGGCAGCGCAGCGGCTGGCGGGCAGGCATTCTGGCAAGACAGTGCAGACGCTTCCTTGCTCACACGGCTTGATTCTGCGTTACCGCCAGCAGAGGCACCTTCCCCGTTTGAAAGCATGGATCTGAATAGCGATTTGCTCCTGCCGTATGCATATGACGACTTGACAAGTTTACCCCTGTGTTGGCAAACTCCAGAGTGCTTGGCGGAGTTCAGCCAGATGTCTTGCACGCAGAGAGGCGGCGCTGGAAAGACTAATGCCTGCACGAACAGCATAGGTAGCGGCACGTTAGCTACAGCCGAGTCTGGAGTGCCCTCACCTCACGGCACGGGATGCTTGGGATCCTTTCCAGCGAAGAACAACCATTCCTTACAGCAAGGACTGTCGCCGGCTCAAAACAAGGATGCCACCGGTAGTCCATGTCCGTTTTCAGAATGGACGAGAGGGGACGACTTCAGCTTCCCGTGCGACTTGAGTCTGCCCAAGAACCCATCATGAGTCCCAGCTGTTGTCAGAATTGTGAAGAGGCTGGCTTGGCCAAGGTGCTGACCCGGACAGATTGCTACGAAGCTGATTTAGTGCTGAGCTTCTCAATCCCACCGTTATATGGCTCCCCTTTCATGTAGATGGTACAACCCGTCCCTGAGGTTTCCCAAGCATTCTCTGATAAAAGGGGGCCTCCCACCACTGTTGGATTCTATGTTCTGTCTCATCTGTGTAGTCGAGACTCAAAATCGTAAATACCCTTCTTTTTTTTTGGCAGAGTCTGCGGCCTGTTAGCTCGCGAAAATGCTGGGTCCGTTAAAGCTGCGGGAATTTTGTACGACGTTCTCCCAAAATCGCCAGTCTCTTCACATTCTCGTCCCTTGAAAAAGCAGTACCCAAGCTAGCACTCGGCGTGCAGGCAGATGCTGGCCTTTGGCGCCAGTGAGCTAACGCTGGAGAGAGCTGTGACCAAATAATATAGTATATCCTTAGACCCGCCATGTCAGTCTGCGCCCTAACTCGACATTTGTTCTCAGCCAAGGCGTGCAGGACCCGCGGTGGCAAAAGTCAATTCCGGATGGGGTGATGATGAAGCAACCCCCTGTAGACTATTGCCACGCTGGATTTTGCCTGCCCTGTCTGTCGAAACTAGAAGGGCGGATCTGTGTGGTACGTACGGTAGCGCAGTTCTCTTATCCGGGGGGTGCTCGATACATACCTGGGTAGTCTCCAGAGAACGAAAAGAAAGGCACTCCGTTTCTCCGAAAATGAGCGCAATCAAACCCGCAGGCACAGAGGGCTTTGGCCGTCTCGTAACACACTTCCTGAAAAGGTCGGTTGAATCTATATCACTGCCATGGCAGAATTAGCAAAATGCCGAGACGGCACGCTGTTTGAAAACATACTAATTTTTGATCTCCCGCACATTCTAGGGACCAGAAGGACACCGAGGGCCAGAACGCAGCGTGGTCGGAACTCTGGGACACGGACCAAAGTGATCTCTGGGACCGTGGGAAGCCGTCGCCTGCGTTGGTCGATTTCGTTGAGCAGAAACTTGATGAATCCTTGCTTCGGGGAGCCGATGAGGGACAAAGACGCCTGAAGGCACTAGTGCCGGTATGCCTTTGTATATGTCATATAGGATGTTCCTTGGGGGCCAACAAACACACCCCCCCACCCTCTGGAAGGCCCAAGGGGCAAGTTCTGCGATACACGTGCTAACGCGCAAACTGTGGTCGAAATATATAGGGATGCGGACGCGGGTACGACGTCGTCATGCTCGCTCTTCACGGCTTCGATGCCTATGGTCTTGAAGTCTCTCCGACGGCGGTGTCCGCGGCGAACATCTACGCCGAAGCCGAATTGAGCCGTCATCACTACCCGTCCGCGGAGGACTCTTTGGACCAAGGCCATAGCCGTCAACCTTCTGTCAGCCATAGCCACGGCACGGTCAAGTTCGTGCAGGGAGATTTCTTCAAGTCGGACTGGACGAGCAGCTGTCTGGGGGAAGGCGAGGTATTCCAAGGCTTTGACTTGATTTATGATTACACAGTAAGCCACAATGCGCGTGCCTCGTCTATACTGCCCCGCTGTCATGGAAAGCCACAGGCATCGATCCGTTTCGGGTTGTTTGACTGATTGTCCACGTTTTTGTCTAGTTCCTGTGCGCAATACCGCCGCCCCTGCGTCGAAACTGGGCGCGACGAATGCAGGAGCTATTGTCCCCAACGGGGATCTTGGTCTGTTTGGAATTCCCCCTGTGGAAAGACCTTGATGCCATCGGGCCCCCTTATGGCCTCAATGGTGTGTACTGGGATCTCCTTGCCGACGGTGGCGATGGGATCCTCCATGGCTCTGGGTTGGCCGGCGAGAAACAGGCGGGACAACGAGGTGAAGAAGGGCCGTTCAAGAGAGTGCAGTATTACAAACCGGACAGATCATACAGCCAGGGCCGAGGAACGGACATGGTCAGTGTGTGGAAGCCCTCCCGGGCGAGCGGTTGAGCAGTTGATGGGAAAATATATAGCTTCGGCCTCTTATCGATTAACGGTGTCTAGCTTCAAAGCAAGGCCTAGCCCCAACACCAGATGACTACGTATGCCATTGTTGTCTGTAAAGTCTCATCCGTCACCGACCATGAAAGAGGAAGGCAGCAGAATTGTGACATCCGTAAAGACAAAGGAGAGATATCACGCAGCTTAGTCTGAAACCCTCGATAACTGGCTGCTGTGGTAGACTCTGTTAGGCACTGGATGCTATTGAAACGACCTTGCGCCAATGTTGTTTGTGCCCACCCTTGAGCAGACTCCTCACATACCCAGGTATATTTTCCTCCCCATTCGAATCTTTGAACTGATGTGAGCACTCTCTCCGCTCTCAACACCAAGTGTCAGCAACCACAGCACCCATTGTTCATACATGCTTCTTCTTGACGGATCGCCATTCCATCCCCAAAGCGCCTACAAGAGTCATGCATGAGAGAGCAACTGGGAGGTAGAATGTTTGCATCACAGCTGTGCTGACGCTGCGAATGGCTCCAGCAAGGGACTGTGCCTTGACGTATGAACTCAAGTTAACCAGACCGTCGCGACTCAAGGACGTGTAGTCCACCTCTGGAGCGAAATGTTTGATGTTATGAGCGAGCCTTTGTGTAAACAAGGTCTGCGCAGCCGCCACAAACACCGCAGGTCCGATGCCCTGAGCGAACTGGATGAAAGCGATGCCAACTGGTGTATCCTTCTGAGGCAGAATCGTCTGGACGGCCACCTGTGGGCCCTGAAACCCGATTCCGACTCCGAACCCCAGAAGCGCCTGGTAGCCGATGAGACTGGCGAGTGTCGCGTCCACACCCAGAGTGGTCATTAGCCCTACAGCTGGAGGCGTTATGATGCTGGTTGACAGCATGAAGGGAGTATAGTACCCCAAGTGTGATGTCAGCACGCCTGAAGAGAAGACGGACAGAACCAACCCCGCAACGACCGGGAGAACCATGACCCCGGACATCGACGCCGACAAACCTTTCACCGCCTGGAAGTAAATAGGCATCTGCTGGAGTCAGATTTATGGTCCACACATAAGATAGTCGAAGCGAGCGCTTGAAAACCTCATGACTGGGGTCTGTGGCTTGCGTGCTCAATGGAAAGAGGTAAGACTCACATAATATTCGATGATCGATAATGCAGCGTTGTTGCAACAGCTAAATATGAAGCCAAATATGATGTTTCTCTGAGACACGATGCGGGGCGGCAGTGTCGCACAGTCTTGCTTCCGATATTGAAGCCAACAAAACAAGAGGAGCAGCACTGCAAAGACGCAGAAGATTGCGATAATACGCCAGTCTTGCCAGCCATACTTGGTGCCACCCCATTGCAAGCCCAGCATGAGAAACGTGATGGACGGGACAAAAAAAGTCATACCAAGCAAATCTAGTTGCGCAAGCTTTTCTCTAAATGTCGAAGGCGAGCTTGGATCTTTCTTGGGGTTGAAAAAAAAGACCACAATGATGAAAGCTGCCCCGATTAGTGGCAACTCAACGTAGAAGCACCACCTCCATGAGAGGCGATCAGTGAGGAAGCCACCTATAAGAGGGGCTGTTAAACAGGCAGTCGCCTCAGCGGCGCCGCCGATACCGGCGTAGATGGATCGTTTCGACAGAGGAAAACTTCGTATGATCATGCTGGATCTCACATTAGAGAGGGATTTGTTTGTTTGTTTTTGTACAGCAATGATTTGCCAACTTTGGTTGACTCACGAAAAGGCGCCAGCTATGACGCCGGCGGCGGCGAAACCTGTGACACCTCTTCCCATAATGAAGAAGGGTGATGTTGGTGCCAGGGCACATGCCAAAACACCCCCAGCGAAGAGGACCAAGGTAATCACCAAGATCCTTTTCACAGGGAACAAGGTATACGACTTCCCAAACAGAAATTGAAATGAGCTAGCGGTCAATCGACTAGATCGTGGTCAGGCAAAGACTTAATACAGGGGATTCATCCCAAAGGGGGACCGACTAGACCGAAGTATACCAACCGATGTCTTCGATGGTGCCGAAGTGTTTTGTCATTGTTGGTACTGCCGTCGCCAGCACTGTGTAATCCTGTAGAGCCTGGATTAGTTCGGCCTGAATGGGCAGAGGTCCATACAGAAACTCACTAAGCCGACGATTATGAAAGCGAGCAGAAGCGCCGTGACAATGGCCACGAAATCTTTTCCGTGAGGATACTCTTCATCTGGCGTTAGATTTTCGTCGTCGAGTTGATGATCCCTTTGATGCGATGATACCTTCTCCTCCACCTTTGGCCTCGGCTTTGCAGACATGGTAAGAATCCAACTTCAGGCTCCGTGTCAAGGGCTGGGGCCCTTTGGTACCTTTCGCAGGTTGAGATTCCAGGAGCAAAGGGAACGATGGAAAAGAAACTCCATTCCTAGAAGTAGGTGAGGTCGACTCCTCAGTTTAGTGAGGGGTTCCTGCGTCCTTTTAGCGTGCCGTTTGCTAGAGCTGAAAGGGCCGATTGTGAACCTGAGCCTTCCCCAGTAAATTGTGGGCAGACATACTCCTCGCTGCGCTTGTGAGGCGTGAAGCGGCAATTATCATCATCTGCTTGATTAGTTTCGCTCACATCAGACATCGAAGGCACGTATATCCGTACAAAATACAAACGCTTGAGGATTTCAGCGTCTGACACCAAAGATAATGACCGCCAGCTTCACCAGGTTGTCATACGCCGAGACCTTAGCCAAAAAGTCAACGACAACGATAAGCAACGTCTTAATCATCAAGTCTAAAGCCGCAATGTATGATCGAAACGCTTGCACTCTGAGTGGTGTCCCTTTCGGCAGCCAGCGAGGACGAAAGAGATAGTAGAATCTCGAGTGGGCACTAAGCCCATAGAGCAGACAAGTTGCGGTCAGCAGGGTCAAGCCCCAGTAAAAGCATTAGAACAATATAGAGTGTTGCCTGCTAATCTGCATCTTAAAAGTGAACAAAAACATCTCCACCAGCATGTAAATGAGAGGAAACGAACAAACTGCTGATAGTTGGCCATAAGTCTTGTACCTCCGTGCTCCTATGTCGCCACCAGCGCTGAGCGAGGTCGTTGTTGCTATTGACGTAATCAGGTGCCGAGCTGAGGTCAAATGAGTTCTTGATGATTATTTCCCCGTGCTCTGAACTCTTCTGGTCAAAAGCGTTTTCTGGAGTAGTTATGGTTTCGTCTTTCTCATCGACAAGATCAAAAATGTGGAGGGGGAATTAGCCCAGGAGTGGCGTCACAATGACACAAAGAAAGTATCTTGTGAGTTGCTGCATCTTTGCAATTGCGAAGATTGTCCATATGTTTGCCGGAGAGAAGACAAACAGCATTTGACTCGGGAATCACGTATGCATGGGTCAGACTCTTACAAGCGCTTGTTGCTGTAGGTGGCCAGGCGTATCACCTGGACTAGTGTTACAGACACTGCCTTAAAGATGCCAGCGCTAATATGACTTAGCATAGTTTTCACCAATTCCAGATGGCGATAGACAGGAAGCCGATGTGGGACATTCCAGGCTGTTCAAAAGACCAGTTGTGGCGCCCAACTCAAGGACCTTAATTGGTCAACAGTGCTTGACCACCAGGCGGGCGGTATCAAAACCATGAGGGTCGCGACGTGTCTGGCCTATAATGACCACTAAGGAGGCGGCTGTTGAACAAATTTGTGTGGTCAGGAATAGGCTAGTTGATTGAAAGCGAAGACCTAGCTGGAGTGCTGGCAGAAGCTTTCAAATACCGACTCGCCGAGTACGGAGTAGTACAGAGTAGGTAACAAATTGACGCAGTGTCAAGACCTCCAGGCTAGCCTAACTTGGCTAATGTAAGAGCGGGGAAGGCGAATAGGACTAGCCTAGAACGATCCAAAGGAGATGTGGTGAGGCGCAAGGCTTCGTAAGGCATTGCAAGGCTAATCTTGTATACCAGGTAGACGGTGCCGATGATGGACAATACAAGATCATGTAGTAACCTAACAGTGCTTTCAGTGGACACCGAGACTGCTTCGTTTCTTATTTGCCGGATATTCCATCCTTGGTGCGTGAGATCTAAACTATATTCTATATTCTCGAGCAAATCCGTCGGACCCAATGGTCTTTTCATTATGGGCTGCATCTTGGGAACCTGTGTCGGTCTGCGTTCGTATGGGTGCTCCAAGAGGGTCTGACGCTTGATTGAATGCAAGGAAGGCCGAGTCACTTTAAAGCATACCTGGAATAAGAGTCGGGAGCTGGCCTTCATCGTGGGTAACTATGCGCAGGACCAGGTCTCAGAGCGGATTTCTTCATCATATGCCGTATTCATCACTGTCTGAGATTTGCACATCACACCGAGCCCACGCTCTTTCTCACTCCCATTCCTGCCTTGTTTCTCCATAGGGGTATTTAGTCAACTGGACTTGCCCAACTGGGAAGTCCGTATGTCTTTCAGCAGCGTACGCAGGTAGATTTTTGAGACCCTGCTTCAACTCAACTAATTCAGTCAGTGTGGGCGGGGTATTATTGTGGACCTCAATCATGACCCGCTTGCGTTTTTGAGAGTCGACAGACAAAGTTACTGACCATCACTGGAATGAGGTTCTCCTGGAAGACGACTCCTCGGCCTCTCTTTCTTTTTCTTCGTCCTCTCGTTTCTATCAGGCTCTATTTTCCTCACGTTGTGACGTCCCACTCAGCCTCAATTTTCTTCAGAAGACCCTCAAGGTAGCCAATGGCGGAACTTGGTCCATCAGGCCGATCAAAGACGCCCTCAGCCAACTTGGCATATTCTTCATCTTCCGAGTATTTCCAACCCTTCTCCCTTGCTTGGTCTTCCAGACCGTTAATTGTATCATTGAGTGCTGATGCTTGACGCCACGCTTCTGTAGCTATCAAATTTCGATCCATTCAACTCTCGCTATATAGCAAAGCTGAGATGGACTTGAGCATTGACGAGTATCTGGCGGGATTGCCGCCGACGAAGAACATTTCTCCGTTCGACAAAACCACACGTTTTATCATTGCATATGCGGGTGTCGCAGCTCTTGTTGTGCCCATGTTAGTCATGAGTTCACCCTCCACACAAAACTAAGAGTCTAGCCACTATGTCTATTGCAATTCGTGCAAGTAATGCTGAAACACTGGTTCCGACGGCCACGTACGACGTAGTTTTGATCATATTTGTCGGGACAAGTAGTTGATTACTCTTTGCTTCAAACCAATAGGGAAGAAGATGGAGATACAATTTCTGCATTTTGCATGGAGTAGCGACTTTCGAAGCCTGAAGGCTGAAGCATATTGTTCTAACGACATTATCCAATCTGAAGCAGTCGAAGATAGAGATAGAAGATCGTCAAATCTAATCTGAACTCTGTGTTTAGCAATCTTTTAAGTGCCTCGCGGAAATCATCCTGCGGTGATTTTATTCTCGATGTCGAAATAGGTGTTGAAGCTAGGCCCAAGGCTGCGAGCAGCAAGGAGCAGCCTTGTGTACGGCGGAGTACTGACAAGGCTGGATAGATGCTTCTCCGTACTTTATGCAAAGGCACAACTGATGATTTGGCGGCACCCGCCAACTCGCAGCCGAGTCTAACCACTTTGTTCCTCGACCAAACTCCGGCTCATTTCCTCCGAGTTTCTCGTCCTTCCAACCCAAAGGTTCCAGGAACGTGGCTTGACTTGTCACTCCATGACGACTTTTGAGTGATCCTGGTAGGGACACGAACATGTTTGGTTTCTAGAATCGCAGCCGTCAGCATGTGAACACCATCTGTCCATCACGCCCTTCCACGCTTTCTTCCTCTCCCTCTCCCCCTCCCTCCTTATTGGGCGGTGACAGCAAGCAATGCCTCGACAGCGACCGACCTCTGGCTACGCTCGCCTGGCGCAGGCCGACGAGGACGAAGGTCCGCTTGGAGAAGAAGATTCCGGGGATGAAACGTACACATCCTCGCCTCTGACCACCCGATATGCCTCGATTCAACCAGCTCCGCGCGAGTCGATGCGCTCCGGCGCCCGCTACCATGATACACCGAGACGACCCATGAGACGGATACGAAGTAATTCCTCGGGAGTGGACATCAAAGCAATCAATGCACGGTTGGAGAGATGGGCTGAAGAGATTGCGTCCAAATTCAAAATCAGCTCCGTCAAGGGCAAGACTCAAGAGGAGGAACAGCTTGAGATACACCATTCTGTTTTTCAAGCTCCTCCGGGTGTACACCCTTACACCGCCTCCGAGTTGGCTGCGTATACTGCTGCTACCGAGACGCAAAGAATGACTAAACAGCAGTTTGATGACATTGTGGAAAGCGTCAGAGTCGCCATCGAACTTGGAACGCATCCCAAAATGATCTCGCAAGGGAGCTCCGGCAGCTACTTCGCACGCAATAGTGAAGGCAAAGTTGTTGGTGTGTTCAAACCAAAAGATGAAGAGCCATATGCCTCAAGGAACCCCAAATGGACAAAGTGGCTGCACAGAAATCTCCTCCCTTTCGCTTTTGGTCGGGCGTGCCTGATTCCCAATCTGTCGTACGTGTCCGAAGCCGCTGCGTATGTTTTGGATTACCAGTTAAGGACGTACATTGTCCCATACACTGATGTCGTCTGGCTATCCTCCAAGGTCTTCTACTATGACTTTTGGGAAAGGAGAAGCACCTGGGGTGGAAAGAAAAGCCTACCAGCGAAACCAGGCAGCTTTCAAGTCTTCCTGAAAGGATATAAAGATGCAAACCTTTTCCTGCGCGAGAACCCCTGGCCGGATCAAGCAACCGAGTTCCGTGCAGATATGGAGCATTCAAGAAAGAGGAGGCGGTGGAGCAATTGTCTTCCAGGTGGTCGAGGCTCTGACGACGACGACGACGAAGAAGAAGAGACCCCTCGAGTAGTTTCGCCTCCTCCCTCGGAAGATGCACCCAAATTCCGCTGGACACCTAACATAAGACAGGCTTTCCGGGAGGAACTGGAGAAATTGGTCATTCTCGATTACATCATGCGAAATACTGATAGGGGCCTCGACAACTGGATGATAAAAATCGACTGGAAGACAGAAGAAGTCTCGCTTGTTGCAGAACCTCCCAAACCGAATGGAACAACTGAAAATGGGGATGCTCACCTACGCCCTGCATCAGTGAGCCCAAACATCAGTCCTCAACGACCCGAGTCGAATACCTCGAGACCGTATAAGCGGTATGAGGCGATGGAGAGTCGATCAGGGACGCCCTCAAACGCCCAAGAACCCCAATGTTCGATCACGATTGGGGCCATTGACAATAGTCTGTCATGGCCCTGGAAACACCCAGATGCCGTATGTGTATAATTTCACCCACAACTGGCGGACTAGGCTAATCTATCTACCAGTGGCGGAGTTTCCCATTTGGGTGGCTATTCCTGCCTGTCTCTTTAATAGGACAACCATTCTCGAAGAAGACGCGGGATCATTTCCTCCCTTTACTAACTTCAACCGCATGGTGGAGCGAAACTCAACTGGCTCTACGGAGAGTTTTTGCGCTGGACGCAGATTTCAAGGAAAGCATGTTTGCGCGGCAAATTGCCGTGATGAAGGGGCAAGCTTGGAATGTTGTTGAGACTCTAAAACAAGAAGACCACGGCCCTTTGGAGCTAACCAGGCGGACCAGAGTATGTGTGTGGGATGACCTCGTAGATGTTCCCGTGGCAATCCCCATGCGTGTCCCTTCTACCGAGATGAATCGCCGCGCAGCACGTCATTATCAGCAACAAGAAGAGATGGACATAGGAGCGTCCTACGCATCTGCTCCGCCTGGAAGGCACCAAGCACCACAATTTGACCTCCTTGGCTCTCCGACGAGCGAGTTACCCAACCCAAACCGCTTCGATCTCACTCGCGAGGACAGCGCTGCAGATCTGGGGTACCTGCCGGGTTCGGGCCAAGAGGGTGGGCTCGGCAGCACTGCTCCTGGCCTCGGTTCTATGGACTTTGCTCGAGAAGCCCGCAGCAGTCTAGGCTATCACCCCAATACGCACACACTCCCCGCTCGCCCTTCGGCGAAGGGCAAGACACGCTTTAGCTTCGAATTTTCCCGTCGTGGCGGCGACCATTCTACCATCAGCAATAACGTGACCTCGAAAGAACGCACCGCCACGAGAAGACAACGGTCCATGTCCACAAGAAGTGGGCACAAACAGAGATCCGTCCCAACCATCGTTTACGAGGGAGATGATTTCGATGAGGGAGATCTGGGATATGCCGCCGCGAGTGATATGGACTCAACGCATAGGAGGAAGGTAATTGTGGAGCGCCTAGAAACTGTGAAGAGCAAGAAACCCTTTTTCACCTGGTGTTAGAACGGGAAGAACACGCGGCCGCCGCCCGCAATAAAGGAAGGAGAGTATATCGAAGGGAACTATATGTGTATCTAAAGACCTGGTCTGTGTCTGTCTCCTGTCTGCCTGCCTGCATGTTGGGCGGGGTATAGCGCCATCTATCTAGCATTGTTTTGGGGCGGTTGATTGGACTTTATCTTTGTGCAAGAGGCAGGATAGAAGAAAAGAAATATCAAAACGTGTTAGGTGCATGATGCATGGTTGCACGATGCATGGTAATGGCAACGGCACCATCAATGACAAACTGTGTTTCAATATACCATATCAATATACCTACCTACCTAGATGGTACTCTAGGCATCATGTAATATTGCAAAACGGAATGAGTTGCATCGTCATCGTCATCGCAATCGCAATATAGAGAATAGAGGACGGAGGACAGAGGACAGAATGACCCGCGATGATCTTTTTGACTACCATTTTCATTATCATCATTGACGACGAGGATGACGACGACAACCACCGTATCCCACATCGCCCTGCCCTACCATTGTTATCCTATTATATCCTGTTCTGGCTGATTCTTCTTGTCCGGCTGGTGATATTAACAGCCGCAATCAGAATACACAGAACGGACACTCGACACTCGACACTTGACACTGAAAACTGAAAACTGTGGGTACCGAGACCGGAGACCGGGCACTGGAAATAAATAGAAAGTGGGAAATAGAAAGGAGGAAGGAGATATGTATAGTCTGGCAGACGTGAATCGATCAATCACTGCGTCCCTGTTCAGGTCACAATGAGCGTGCTGGTCTAAGATGGGTTGTGTAGATAGACTCCGCCTGCCCACATTGGGTTGGTGGTTCGATCCATCGCAGTCAAAGCCAACCTGGTCCATTTTCATAGCATAGTCACGTCCCAAGCGAAGGGGCCATATTCAATTAGATCTCCTGTCTGAGAAACGCCATCGACGCCGCCCCTGTCCATATCACGTATCCCCACATTCACTCTCGTCCTAGTCCTCGCCTTCGTTCTGCCAAGTCGGTCTCGCTCACACAGTAGAGTCAGAAAGCACAGGTGGTGTCCCTTTTGATTTCTCTGTAACGAGACCCGCGTTCATCATGTAGAAGTCTTGATTTCCTGTTTCGGCAAGTCCCTCCCTCTCCAGCTCCAACTTTACGAGAAGTCTTCCTCTTCCTTCTCAATCGCATTCTTAACCCTCAGCAGCAGCGTCGTCTTCCACTTGTCCAGCTTGCTCAACGAATCGAACTGGAACAACTTGTCCGAGAAAGCTTCCTGGTCACCTTCTTCCACGCACCCGACGAGGTCCGTCAGCAACATATTCTCCCTCGTGCTTGCAAAACTGCCGTCCAACTCGCGATAGTGCTCCAATGCCCTCTTGGTAGCCACTTGATCGCCTGCGGCGAGATAGCATATGCCGGCTTTCAGGAAGTAGTCCTTCACGCTCCAGCGCATGAGATTGTTGTTTAAGCTCGACTTCGCCACGGCTTCGAGTTTGTTGATCGCATTCTGATAATCACCTTCCAGGGCCGCCAGGTCCGCAACCTTCAAGTACAGTTTGTTCGCCAATGCCTCCGCGTTGTCGCTTTCGTACCACTGTGCAGCAGTGTCATACGCCTCCAAGGCTTTTTTCTGATCGCCGATCTCCATCTCATACACTTCAGCGAGGTTTTGTTGATGCGTGGCTGCACGGCGGAAGTTCCCCTTCGCGGTATAGTGTTGTATGGCGGTGGTAAGGACGCGGGCGGCGTCTTGGGGAGAGTCTTTACGGTAGACTTTGAAGGCCTCGGTGAGGGTGTTGGCCATGTCATCAGGTTCATTCAGTTTGGATTGTTGGATTGAAGCGGCCTTCTCAAAAGCCTGGCCGGCTTCCAGATCTGTGGGGAATACATATATCAGTATTGGTCTTGGATATTTCCGTGGATCGCGAGGAGGAACGACTGTTTGTGCTGCCTGGCGCTTACTCTGCTTCTGTACCCTAAAGGCATTTGCGGCTTGTGTGTAGAGGTCTGCTGCGTTCTCCCATTTTTCTGCTCGTCCACCAAATAGACTGAATCCGCCCGAGGCGCCTTGGACGGCTTTGTCGGCTTTCTGGAGTAATGCTCGGGGATCTTGAGCCATGGGTGAAGTAGAATTGAAGGGTGGTGAGGGAGCAGATATGGTATGTGCGAGGCGCAATGTCAACTGTGTCTCCTGCGGTCCTGCGGTTGTCCTCGAGAGATATATAGACGAGGGTCACGGGCTTGAGATCAATCCGTGGCTGGAGATAGGTGGCTTCTGGAACAATACCGAGTTGATGAACAGAGTTGCATGCCACTGTCCAAGCTGGGCAACGCCCCGCCAAAACGGTCGAGGACCGAGCGCAGACGTCACCACGCTGCTTTAAGGGTCTTGAGATCTTCGCAGGTGCGCCGTCAATGTTTACATCCTCTCATCAACAGCCAGATCCAATGTAAACCGTCAAGCTAACGAGGGATTCGGGACGGTTTTGATTTGAATTTCGAAATGCCTCGGTTTCCTCGACCAACCTTCAACATCCGCACTGCTCTTTCCGGACCCGTCACCAGCCCTGCTCGAGAGAAGGAACTGAGGCTAGTTAAGAAAATTGAAATTTCCCCAGAGATCCAATCCCTCCTCGAGACGCCGACATGGTCGGTGTCTTCGCTGTTGCCTCCATCATCACGGCGATCTAGAGGTAGAGACTCGACGACAAGGACAGGCAAGACGTCATCCGAATCACAAGCCCCCTCGAGAGACGAGGATACGCCGGGCGCGAAAGAGATAACGCGTGAGAAACTTCACCATCTCCTCCGCCTCTCCGCCCTCCCCCTCCCTAGTTCTCCCGGCGAAGAATCCCAAATGCTCCAAGATCTGCGCGACCAAGTACACTTTGTCAAGGAAATTCAAAAAGTCGACACAACAGGTATCGAACCTCTTGTGGCAATCCGCGATGAAACCTCAGAACATAGACAAGAACGCACCATCACCCGGTCGACACTGGCCGAGTTTCTCGCACTTGAGGAGAGGAAGGGCAAGAATGGAACGATAAGAAGAAGAAGAGATACGTATCAGGTCACAAGCTTTACGCCGGACAGCCAGCCGTGGAAGGAGGATCCGTTAGCTTGGAGCAAGGTTGAGGACCCCTGGGAACTCGGCGAAGGTGAAGAGAGTCGAAAGATGGGGAGGTTCTTTTTTGTCAAAAGACAGGCGCCTGAGCTAGAGCACGACGGGACGGGGAAAGGGGAGGGAGGGCAGAGTGTGAAGGGAAAGGAAGTGGATTGATCAGACGGCACGAGGGCCACGGGCTCCTCGCCCAAAACTCGAGGAACTTTTCGAAGGTCACACAAGCTCCGCGAGGAACTAGTGTCCCGCAATACTAAGCGGCAACCGACACTTGGGAAAGCCAACAACACACATCTGAACCCATTCACCATCGAAATTCAGGCATTGGAGACAGCAGCGGCGCAACAATACACTCAGTCACCAACCACCGCGACGCTTTCAATCCCAGGCATACGGGTCCCACTCGCCCAGATTCGCCTTCTGCCCTTCGTCCAGCCCGTCGATGACTTCAGTGTCCTCGTGAGAAATCTCCCAGCCGAAAATCTGCTGGTTCTCGATGATTCTCGTTTCTCGGTCGCTCTTGGGGATCACCACCAAGCCTTTCTGCAGACCCCACCGCAGGACAATCTGCGCTGGGGTTTTGCCGTACTTCTGAGCAAGCGAGACGATCGTCTCGTCGTTCAATCGTCGCCCTTGCGTGAGTGGGGAGTATGCCACGACCACGATGCCCTTGCCTTTGCAATACGACACGAGCTGCCTCTGCTGGTTCCAAGGGTGGAGTTCAATCTGGTTGCACACGGGCTCGATGTAGACCCCTTCCTCGGTCATGAGTTGTTCGATGTGCTTTGGGGCCCAGTTTGACACTCCGATACTCTTGACCAGGCCCCTCTCAACGGCGTCTTGAAGCCCCAGCCATGCTTCCTTCCTCGCCAACGGCCCAGGGCGAGGTGTGTGCAGCAGGTACAAGTCAATGGACTCCAGTCCGAGCTTCTTCAGGGAGCCTTGGACCCCAGCAAGAGCCCCTTGGCGGGAGTACATGTCGTCCCACAGTTTCGAGCACACAAATAGTTTTGAAGGGTCAATTTGGCTTTGTGCAATGGCCGCGCCCGTCTCTGCCTCGTTCTTATAAATTTGGGCCGTGTCGAGGTGCCTGTAAGAATGTTTGAGGGCAAAGAGTGCGGACTGAGTACACGTCTCGCTTTGGCAGGTGCCGAATCCCAGAACGGGAATTTCGTGGCCAGATTTCAACGGCAGCGTAGAGGTTATCTGTAATTCAGGCATTTTGAGAGTTGTACAACTCGAGAGAGGACAGCTCAAGAGTAAAACTCCAGATGAACAACAACTAGTCCTTTTGCTCCGCTACGACGTTCGAACTTGTGTGCGGTGATATGTGTGTCCGGTCAAACCTTTTGCGGAGTAGTTCCCCCTACGCAACGCAGGACCTGGGAACGGCGTCGTGAGGATTGGGATGCAAGGGAAAGAGTTATGGGAATTGAATAGCTCTACGCCTTTACGATGAATATGAAGTCACCATATTTTGCCGTTGTTTACCCGGATCAACGGGACAGAAGCGAGGTACGGTGGCTATGGGTGCCAAGGCGTCCAGCCTTGGCACTAGTCTCCTTATCCTCATTACTCCCTACAAGTACTACTCGAGGACTTGTTCTCCTACACTATCAACCTGTTTGTGGTGTGACCTGCAATCAATGCATTCTTTTCTCACCAGTTTAGGGAGAGAAGGTTCTGCGAAATTACCTCTTCGACAACACGTTCCTCAACCGCTCTTTAACGCTCCTTGGCTCAAGACGACCGCACGTTTATTCCGACATGACGGGCCCTGTGTTCCTATTTTGCGACACCTTATTGTCAAGACTGGAATGTTTGTCTATCTCACCGAAGCAGCAACTCTGAGATTTATCGCCGCCAACACCTCGTTTCCTGTACAACCGCGTGTGCATTGTGCCTTCGTCCATAACAATCGGGCTTAGATTGTTATAGAGCATATCCGTGGAGACATCGCCGCCAAAGCTTTTGCTAAGAGCTCTGAGGAAGATCACGAAGTCTCATCGAAGGTACTACCGGGAGGGGATGTGGGCATCTCAGAATCGAGATCACACGTTAGAGGTGAAGGGAGATCCTTAACACTGTCTCTGACGAGTGACGTTTCTCGGCCGACCTCTTTAGGGGGAAGAAGGTGTTCATGGAAGCTGGCAGTAGATGGTGCGATCGTTCGTCGAGCTCAAGGCACCGTTTCCCTTCAAGCATGTTCCAGCAGTTAAGTCCCCATCAAGACGAAATGACACTGAGAAACAGGTTATACTGCTGTACCCAATAGAGCTATCGAGTCGAATTGAACAGCGACATACTCTGATCCAAAATACACACTGCATCCATTATAGGCAAAGTAATAACAAAGTGGTCGCCATACCGAATACAGCTAACGGGGTAGGTAGAGGACGTAGTGCCACTGTTTTTAAACGCAAAAGGACTACTCATTATCAACGAAGGCCACTTAATTTTCAAGTCGGGTTGCTGTATAGTTAACAGAGAGAGAGAGAAACGACGGCGAAAGGAATGTCAATGCTCTTCCGTGTATGAAGCCTTCCTCACCTGACAACGAATACCCGTTGCTCTGCAGGCCGAAAAAGACGCCTTGTCAGGGTAGACGAAGCCGGCACGTCTCCCTCCAGATTGACCAATGTTCATTGACGTCAGGCTGCGGTTGCCCAGCAAGCAGCATTGCATGCATGTCGCGACATCGAGACAGTTCGATGATAGCCCACTTTGCGCCTGAAGCGTCCTCGAGAACTTCGAACAGGGAATGTCCAGCTATTCGTGCTTGCTCGGGAATATCCCGAGGATGAAACACGGTCCTCGGCGTCGATTTTCTGCACAAGGCGGCATCTGCTGCTGCTTGAGATGCCGCTGTCTCTTCCGCTCGAACCACACATTCAGCAGCGGCTGCCTCGACATACCCGCACCATCTGTGGAACATGATCAGTCGGGACCAGAGTTGGACAAAAGGCTAAAATGATGACTGGTCCAAATGCGATAACGTCTTTTCGAGATACCAGGTAAACTTACGGTCCTTCTCTCCCACATCCCTGAAGCAGCGATATGGCTTTTGACCGCCATGCGGAGTGGCGATACTTGATAGCTGTGAAAAAGAGCGGCTGGATGATTCCCATTTCAGCGTTGAAGGTGGGCATTTCGGCCTCGGTGGGTTTTGCTCTCATGGCTCGTTCTACACACTCGACGAGTTGCTGAAACTGTGGTGCGTACTTGTCATATGCCGTCTCGAATGGCTCAAGGATGTTCGAGACATAAATGAGGGCACTCAGACAATGCGCCTGGAGCACTAGTCCGTGCAGGCCGTTGACCGCCGAGATGCCATGGCCCTTCTTTGAATATTGTCGGTAACATGAGAGCCATCTGTTCAGCTCGGCGATATGACGGCTCTGATCCAACACCAACACCTCTTTAGAGGCTGCACGAGGAAGATATTTGTATTCAGCAGCCCTTGTGGCGAAGCTGTAACACGAGTGCAACGTCCGGAAGAGCGTGCGGTCTGCCTTCTGTGGAGTGAACATGGTAACGTCTTCATCCATACCAGGCGCAGCTACCGGGCATTGAAGCTCTGGCGCGTTCCCTAGTGCATAGGTAATGACTTGCAGGTCCAACTTCCCAAAAAGACACGAGAGATCATCGTCAAGAAGGGCTTTGCTGGTCAGAGATTTTGTGGAAAGCCATTCGCGGGAGTTCATGACTGAAAATGCCCCTCGGAGATGAAGCAGAGCGTCAGTTTGTCGGTACTGGATTGTTTCAGCAGAGGCCAACAGGGTGCACGCCACCAGGATGGGCAGAGGACCATGAGGGAGCTCAAAGACATCTTGTCGAATTTTCGCCATCGCCGCCGTGATTTGTTTCAATGCCTTGAATTTGGCAGCGCCACAGTTTCTTTGCAGCATCTGTTGCTCATAGGATGCTCCAAATGCGGCGGCGGCCTCCCTCACACTTGGAATGGACAATGCGAGCTGGGGCACCAGCTGGCCCCAAAATGCAGTCTCTGACTCTGTCCTCGCCCCGGGACGTCCTTGTGAGAGCACGGCACAAGCCAGAAGACGTAGACGATCAATTTCAGGGTTCGATCCTAGTCCAGTAGGCTTGAAAAAGTTGACGCTGTCGACATGGTCGACGTGGCCTGGTTTGACAGATGGCACAACACCCGTTTGGGGCGGGTCTGGGCCACGAGGCGCCGCATCAGGATATCCTTCACACGTGCGTTTACCTTTCTGGCAGCGCAAGCAACGGGGCTTGGACTCGTCACACTTTACTCGACGGGCTCTATCAAGGAGGTTAGATCGTGTCGAGAACGAATTTGATATCCTTGAAGTTCTTCTCACCGGCACGTAAAGCAGCCGTACTTCGATTGCCGCACGTTGGTACGCGTCCTTTGCTTCCGGGGCGCAGGAGGCTCCGAATCGGACGGCATTTGCCAAAGTCAAAGACCGAGAATGATGGATGCGATAGTAGAAGAGGATCCATATTGTTCAGGTCCTTGAGTTCGCGAGGTTATGTATGGATGTGGTCACATCAAGAATGGATTCTCATGTCCCAGCAGGGGGAGTGTGGATCCGCCACAGATGCCGGAAAGGGGAAGGTCGAAACTCAAACACCGAACCTCGCCAGGCACCATCATTTCTCTACCATTTCCTCTCCAAGAGCCTCTGAAGCCACGATGTCAATGCACAGCGCGAGAAACGGCCCTACCCTTACTAGGTGTAGCAATCACCACGGTGAATTTGTTGTCACACAGGGCTAAACATATCCCTACGAAGACTAGATGCCCCATTTTCCTCGTTCAGAAGGTACTCGGTAAGAATGGAGATGTATAAATTGCCTCCAGCAACGGTAGGGAATTTCAGAAGACCTGTTCTTTGAAAAGACTTACCTTTATGACCTCTCCGCCTTCTGAAGCAGCTTTGACACTTAGATCAGCATCTCCCTAACAATGAACTCGACCTTCAACATCGCCAATTGCACATACGCCACCTGCTCCGTCGAGGACTACGGCCAATTGAGATACATTCCCTCCCTCGCAGGAAACGCATTCTATCTCGCCGTATTCTGTCTCGCCTGCGTCGCACAGATCTTGTTGGGCATTCGGTATCGGACTTGGGGGTTCCTCGTGGGGATGCTGGGAGGAATCGGGCTGGAGATGATGGGTTACATATCCAGAATCCAGCTGCACTTTGACGACTTCAACAACAACTACTTCATCATCTACCTGGTCGGCCTGACAATTGGGCCCGCATTCTTCTCGGGCGCGATATACATCTGCCTCGCGAGGATCATCGCCGTCTACGGTACCCGGCTGAGCCTGCTCAGCCCGCGGGCCATCACTGTCGTTTTTGTTGGCTGTGACTTTTTCTCCCTTGTCCTCCAGGCCGGCGGGGGGGCATTGACCTCGTTGGACATCTCCCCAAGCCTCGAACAGACCGGGATCAACATGATGATTGCCGGACTCGCCAGCCAAGTGGCCTCCACAACTGTCTTCTGCGGCATCTGTCTCCAGATCGTGTTCTCCATCCACACGAGACCCGGCCTGATCAACCGCAACAGCGCAGCTCTTCGAAAAAGACTCACATTCAAACTTTTCTTATCCGGTAAGTCCCAATCCCCGTCCCCATCCATCCGGGGCCCTTCCCAAAATGTGCAGATTTCTCAAAACATCTCTCTCTCCCCCCTTAACCACAGACCGCGTTTTCAACTTTCCTAGCTCACTGAAGTTCTTGGGACACGCTAGCAATCGCCATCGCAACGGTGACGATCCTTATCCGATGTTCCTTCCGAGTAGCCGAGCTGAGCGAGGGCTTCGGAAGCGCCCTTGCCAACGACCAGGTCATGTTCATGGTCCTCGATGGCGCCATGATGTCGCTGGCCGTCCTGGCGCTCTCAATCGGCCACCCCGGCCCGGCTCTCGGGACGATGATGTGGGAGCAGGGCGGATTCAAGCTTTTGGGAGGAAAATCCAAGAAGGTGGAAAGGCGAATCGCGTACGACCTTACGGGCACGCCGCAGGTTGCGTTCTCGCGGAGGAGGATGACGGGGGCTAGGAGGGAGGTGGTGGGTAAGTGAGAGAACAGAAGCGGTGTGCAGGTGAACAAAGATTGTTGGTTTCACGAAAGAAAACAGCAGGGACGATCGAGAAAGCCGGACAGATGCCTGCATATATGAGTATGTAATCGATCATGTATCAGCTCGAGGTTTGCACGTGTGGATACACCAACGGGGAGTGTAGGACATCTCTACGTGGAGACTAGCCAGTATCCATCAGTATAGTGATAAGTAGCGGCCTGTGGCCCCCGAACCGCCCGGCAGAGTTTGCCTCCGTGCCATGTTTTTATCACGGGTGCGTTATATAGTTGCAATGCTTGCAATACTGTAAACACAACACAACACAACACATTACTAAACTGTGTATAATAGAAACATCATCCACCCCCAAACTCACCCGAAAAAAACCCTTCTTCTAAAGGGGATAGGGGACAAGACACGTAGGTATGTACCCCGTACGTACCGCAGTATCCGAAGCCATTCATTCCCTGCATCGTTGTATGCGAGGAATGGAGGGAAGAGTGCCATACACAAACAGGGGATATCGGTGGTCCAGAGTCGCGTCCCTCTGCCAGCCAGTCAGAAGGTAGTTTCAGGGGATATCGCACCCCGTGTCCAATCGGTTCGATTATACATGTATCCTAGTTGAACTCTGAGGAGAAGATCCTGTTATCCTGTTGCTTTTAAAACCCCGGCAACGCAGGGAGTATCCAGAAAGAAGACCCCGGATAACGGTCACATCGTGGGATTTCCTAAATCTACGAATTGCACAGTCATGTCCGTGTCGGCCAAACCAATCCCATCCACCTCCCCTTCTCATGCTCCACAAACAATAGGGTATATATAAATGAACGTTGATCGACGGGCATAGAGTTTAAGGAGGGAAGCGGTATCCGGGTCGGCTGTAGGCACAGAATCAAAGACCAGCAGCCATCATCAATCCATACCCAACGGTAATCACAATGGCAAAGGTCATCACAGACGCCGGGACGCCGCGGGTTAAGAAGTGTTTGACTCGCAGATACCGCACTCCCGTTTCGGGGACTTCCATCATAATTGCAGCTGCGAATTCCGTTAGCGGCCAAATCATACGAGCTATGCACCGGATACTTCGTTCGACAGAGTCCAAACACGTGTCAAGGGAAGCGGCTGTAGACGAATAGAAAGAAAAGGACTCACTCATATTCGGAAAACCCGACGTGGGCAGCCCCATGGCCGCCGAACACATTAACGCTGCCCCCATGACCAACAGATTTGGGTGCGGCTCCTTCATGCTTTCGCCCACCTGTGCCACAAGGGGTAAGATGATCAATGCCGCGACGGTGTGGCTGATAAAGGTAGCAACCACAAGCACCAACGACGCAAAGACCACGAGGACTCCATATATCGAGAGATTGTCCACGCGTTCGGTGATGTTCCTCGCAATTGAATGGAGCAAGCCAGACGACGAAACTGCGCGACCCAGAGAAAGGCCTCCTGCGGCGAGGATAATGATGGTCCAGAGGAAATTGTTGAAGTCTTCTTTGGTCAAAATGCCCGTGCCGAAGAACAACACGAGAGGGATGATGGCGATGACGCCCATGTCGCCAAACACACTTTCCAATTGATGGGAAGCGCACCACAGGGCAATGGTGATCATCGTGACCAGGATGATGAAATACTGCACGCCATTGAGTTTATCTTTCATCGGTCGGATAGGCACGATCGTGGTTCCCTTGCCAGGCTTAAAGCTGATTACCAACAAAAGCCAGATTAGGATGATGCTGAGGATGCACACGGGCAAAGCGATGAAGAACCAGATTCCCCAGCTTGGCGAAGGTTTCATGTTCTGCAGGGCGATGATGTTCTGCGGTGAGGCGATGGGGGAGGCGGCACCACCGATGTTCGACGCCAGGGCGATCCCCAAGATCAATGCTTTGGACATATTACTGTCCGATGGCAGATTGCGGAGTATGGGTTGAATGATGCTGAAGCATAGCACTGGGGCGGCGACATTGGAGATCCACATGCTCAAGAACATGCCGACGAACATGTTTGTGATGAGCACATTGCGAGCCTTGGTGCCTGCTTTGCTGAGCACAAAAGTCGCCATCATCTTTGCGATGTGGTATTTCGACAATGCTGCCGCGATAGTGAAGCCACCGAGCAACAACATGATGACCGGTGTCCACATGGCCGCAAAGACGGCCTTTGTCGCATCCTTCGTGTTCAGTCGGTGATGGGGTTTGTCCTCTGACCGCATGATGCGAAGGACGACTACCAGGAAAGGAATCAGTAGAGAAGTGACGAAGAGAGGAATCACCTCGGTGGCCCACAGCAAGGACACAAAGATCAACATGGCCAAGCAATTCTGCTGCTCCGGACTCTTCATGATCGGGATGTAAAGCAGGGCAAGGAACACCGCCAGGATACCGACAAGAGCGAACAAGGTCCCACTGAACAACCACTTCGGGCACCTATACCGACCCACGGGAGTGACAATTTCCTTTGTGTCGACGGCTTCTCGATCGCCCTGCAGTCGTGCCTTTGATGGATCCTGTACTCCTCCCAGCAAGGTCTGCCTGATACCGAAGTTGGCTGCTTGTGCCTTCCGCTCGATGCCGATCATCTCTCTCCAAACAGTGTTCCTCTCCCACACGACGTGCTCGCGGAGATGGAGTCGAAGCTCTCTCCGCGCCATATTCTGATCGCCCTTGGTGACGACTTCGGCGTAGGCCTTTTCCACTTTCGAGATATTCTCATCCAGGTGGATCATTGTCTTTTCTTGGAACGGGTAGGACGGATTGACCGACTTTTCCATGTAATCCTTTCGGATATCCCGATTACACACCTTGTCGTACTTCTTGGCCGCCTTCTTGAATCCCGTGTGGTTGAGTTGGATGAAGGACTTCAACTCGCACAAGGACACATAGATGCTGATGATGCGCTTTTTCAAATTGATGCCTGAATCGTACAGTGACGACAGATGACCCGGGTCGGAAGCCTCGAGTTCCATGGCCAAGCTCGGTCTCCTTCTAAGAAACACGGGTGAGTCTGGCGCTCGTAGGTCTTCTCGAGATTCGGCAAGTGCAGAATGGTCTGATGTGTCTGTGTTCCAGGTGCTTTTACTCCTTGGCCGGTTCGAAGGCGCCTTCTTCCTGATCATGGCAGCATTGTCTTCAGCGTCACTATCGCTGTCATCCTCGCCTTCGGGTTCCTCCATACTGATGCTCATGGTCGACGTCCTCCTCCGCCGACGGAAAGGCACGTTAAATATACTCGACGACCGGACGGCCTTCCGACGATTCTCGGCCTCGACCACCTCGTCCATGTCCAGATCATGCGTCTCGGCCTTGTAGCTCTCGACATCTTTCAGAAGCTGGTCGAGTTCGCCGAAGATCTCCAGCTCTTTTAACCTATAAAAGGAGCAGACTTTATCCAACTCCGAGTCCAGCATGCGCTTGAACGTCGTGTCCGGATCGAGCGAGCCGCCCAGCAGAGCGGTGCTTTCTTCATCTTGCGGCTGTGTCTCGCCCGGCGGCCTGTTGATCTGCTTCTCAAGGGTGTAGATAAGTTTCTTGAGGTTGCTGTAGGAGATGTAGTTGCTGCTCCAATCGGGAACAGCGTTGAACTGGATACTGTGGGAGAACTTCATCTCGTCGTCTCGATCGGCGAGCTGTTGGAGTTTGACGAGCCTTTTCTGCGACTGTTTTGCGTGCCTGTCTCTGGCTCTTTCCCTCTCTCTCCTTGATGAATCGGCGCCAGTGAAGGTTGCGAGTTCGATGGAGGGACCGCCAGCCGTGGCAGAGTCGAGGGTTTCTGAGTGAAAGGGCCGAATGTCAGGATTACGGAACTGCGAATGAGCGGGTGAGGAGCGAGGCTGCGACCCGCGCATTCGACATGGATGGAGGGCGTAATTGCTTTTTTAGAAGAGCTGGGGTGGCACTGGAGGCCGTAGGGGTCTGTAGGGGTCCGCGGGGGGAAACAATACGACACAAGGCAAAAGGTTGGACAGCGAATGATGAAAGTATTTCACAGCTCGTTCACGGGAAAGGGATGGGTCGTGGTGGGATCTGGGTAAGGCTAGTGAGGCATTGCTGGCTTTGTGAGCCGAGACCAAGTTTTGAGTTGAACTTGGGAGCGACCGCCGCTATCAGCCCATTGGCGAGTTTCTAGGAGAAGAAAACAATTGAATTGGTGGATGCACGCGGGCCAGTTTTTTTCGTTTCTTTTCTTTCCGTCTTTTCTGGGTGGACGTGGCGATTTGGGGATGAGTCTTGAGTCCTGTATGGACGAGGAAACGAATGGTGGCTCAGTGGCACCAATCGCCATTAGTGAGGCGAGTGAGGCTGGTGTCCAGTGCTGCCCATCACGAGCAACACAGCAGAAATCAATCTCCCACCAGAAGCACTAGGCAAATTCCTAGACAGGTTGCGTGATGAATGCATTTTCGTTTCCATTTCCATGTCCTCCCCATGTACTCTACTACTGTCTACGCAGTATGTATTCTACGATACTCCGCTCTGCGCCGCCATGCCCCTACTTCAGCCGGGCCAGAATCCACTTGTCGATAAACTGCTCCGATGCCAACTCGTCCTTCATCCCAAACGTCCTATCCAAGATGATGGCATCATGAGCTTCACCAGGGGCTTCCAGGAAATCGACTGTGGGATTGTGCACCTGGACCTCAACATCAGCCGTCCGGCAGCTCTGACCTTCGGGTTCTTCAAACCGGAATGACATACCTTGATCTTCTCAGCGACCTCCCGAATGTCGTCCATCAGAATCTCATTCTGTCCCCCAACAATAGCCACATTGTCCACCTTGATATCTTTCCACCATTCAGCCGGCGCTTCAGCGGGATGGTTCCAGTTGTCCTGGGGTGACTGGGCCATGAAGTTATCGGACCAGACCCTCACTGTCGCGGGCACCAGCGCATCTCGTTTGAAGTTCTTCTTCCATGACTCCCTCTTTTGTGTAAATGAGGCCCATGGGGAAATCAAGAGAGCCCCTCCCAGGTTGCTAGAGAGGGAGATGGGCGATACACTGGGATGTGGATGCGACAGATGGCTAATCAATGCCGCAGCGAGGTTTCCACCGGCTGAGTCGCCGCCGAAGAGGATCTGTGGGCAATCCGCGTCAGATCAAATCCAGGGTGATCCCAGGGTGATGCCGGGTAAGAAACTGTGCACTTACCTGCGAAGGCTGCAGACCCGAATGCAATAAATACTTGACCGCCGCGGCCGCCTGCTTGAGCTGCAATGGATAATGGCCATAGGGCGTGAGCTCATATTCCAGAACCATGACCCGCAGCTCCTCGCCATTCTTCTTGGCCAGCTCGACGAGATCCCAGAGCATCACCCAGTGCTGATCCGACGCTGGGAAGGTGTATCCGCCTCCATGGAACCACAGCAGCGTCTTCTTGGCCGTTTTCGGTCCCATGCAGCACCCCGACGCGCCGTCATCCAACTCTACAAGCTCAAGGTCGAAGCCCTTCTTCTTCGCAAACGATTCGTAGCCCTCAACCGTCGTTGGCTGTATGGCCTGCATCTGTTTGACCGACAAGTGCGAGAAGAGCGATCGGCAAGTACTGTAGAAGACATGCCGCTTGTAGTCTTTGGGACAATCCTTGTCCCTTGACCAGCCGGTGAGGGTGGTGAAGGTCAATGTGCCCACTGTCGTAACACCCTCCATTAGTCCTCCTCGGCCATCGCACGGATTACAAGGTGGACGACTCACAGGCTCGAGTCATGGCGTAGAGCAAGCGGAAGTAATCACCCCCGGATAGGCGAGGCTTCTCTTTCATCTTGTTGCGTCTCTGTAATGCATACACTCGATTTTTGGAAATAAAAGAACAAGACGAGAAAGTGAAGGTGTGTTCCGCTTTCCCAGTTCAAGATGGTGTCGCCAACCAGCAACTAGTCCAACAACACAGATGGTGGACGACGGGGGACTGCCGAATATTTATTTATTGCGCGACAGACATTTGAAATGCATGGGTTACTCTTCCTGGCGCCCGAGCTTACATGAACAGCCTGGACTATGAGGATCACTTATGCTCAAGCACCAGGTCTGACCAAACACATTCAATCGTTGGCTTTCGGAGGATGTGCAATGGATCCCATTCCCCTGCAAGCCTCCAAGTCGAAGGATCTCGAAGCGATGGGCAAGGATGGGCCAAAACGGAAGTAAGAACTACCAGTACAATTGACCCGTCGCGGTAGAAACTCATCTACCGAACGGAGGATCTGGGTGCGCAACCAATGCAGACATGGTCTAGCCTTGAGAGTCTAAGTTCCCGCTCCTTTTCTATGTCAAGGGTCCCGGGGGGGAGACAAATGGTGGAGAACGCCAGCATCGGATTTATTTCAGGCATCAGCCGCCGCTGACGAATGCAAGCAACGCGGCTTCGCGTTGGTGGCGCGTGGCATCACTCACCAAAGTGTTGGTGGTGGTAGGACGAGGTACTACTCTCACCATCGCGTTATCATTCTATGTAGAGCGAGTTAGTCTCCTTTTCTTACCTTCGATGATTACCCATTCTCCAAGTTTTCTTCGCTTTCTGGATAGTATCTGCATCTGTGATGCTGTTTTTCCCCCGCAACATCTTGGTCATACATTTGTCACGCCCATCCCCGACTGGGAGTTTGTCGTGATAGTAGGGCTTCAAGGTCTTCGACCGATTGAAGGATCGAGATCGTCTGTTCGCAGTGAAGGTGGTGAAGGTTGTGGAGGGGGCCGCTCTTTTTGTGTGGGAGGATAACTCGATCGTCCAACGTCACAGCTCGATAATGAAGGGGTCGATCGATCCGGCTTGCGCTTGCACCAGCGGAGGTCGACTCTTCCCAGCTCTCCAGACTTAATTGAGCCGAGAATCCTTAGAAGGCACCAACGTGGTTTACTGATAGCTGATATTAACATTCTCCAACCAAGTGTCGTCCACCGTGATGTTGTAGTCAGTCCGTGCATGCAGCCAATGTCAACACTTCGACAGGCCCCCAAAGACGCTTCCAGTCAATCTCTGGACCACTTCTTCGCGCAGCTCAGAATTTATCATCAGTGCGTATTGAGGCTTGATCGGCGTCTTGAGGGGGAGGTCGAGTCTTTCCATGACGTGCCATGGTTTATCTAAAAACTGTATCAAATCGGCCCGGTCTAAGAACCCCAGCTCCACAGCCTTGGTTACCAGGAGTCTCACGTCTAGATAATGCATAACATCAGTCGAAAAGTAGCTCCCAGCAACTGAACTGGGATATGGGTTGACTGATTTTAGCGTCTCCTCCAAGTCCAATCGACCGTCGGACCCAAAAACGAAGCCGTGGCCCTCGGCAGCAGACCGAAAGGCAACTGACTTGGTAGTCTTTGTGGCGCAGTTATCTCGAAGTTTCTCGAAGGCTTGCGTAGTTGGCTTGCATTTCGCACCCTCAGAAGATAGCCCTGGTTTGATGTAATCGAAGCGGGATCCAGAGTCCAAGAAATCGGTCCAGTCCAATGCTGGTGTTGTGGCTTTGGCGGAAAATATTTGTTTCTTTTCACTTTTCTCTTCGCGTGGCAGCATCTTTTCGATAACCTGGGCGGTTCCCTCTGTCTGGCTGTACGGTGGAGGGGGAATACCCGATTTCTTGCGTTCTTCCAAGAGCTCCATGACTTGATCCATCCGAGCGTGCAGAGCTTCCATTATTTTGCCTTGCTTCTTTAGTTGGTTCTCCAGGTTGACGATTCTCTTTGCAGAAGCGCTGTCATTAATCCCAAGCTGCTTGAATATTCTCCCCGTTGTTATCTGAGTTTCAGTTGTCACTTCAAGAGACTCGCTGGCGAGGCGATTGAGCTGAACCAGTTGCTTTCCGAATCGCTGGTTCATCGTGAACAGATTGACCCTAATATATCTGAGCAAAATTCAAAGGCATGAAGACCTCCATTACCTTGTCGTGGAGCCTAGGGTCTCAAAGGCCAGCTTCGTCTTCTCGTCAATTTGTCGAAGTAATTCCTCGGTATTTGGACCTGCTGACATAAATGTGTAGCTGAACTTCCATGACAGGCTATTCGGGTCCTGGTTGAGGATAGTCTGCCGTAGAGTGCAGACGTTGCGATGGACTGGTGCCAAGATCTCTTCTATTGCTTTCACCTGGTTGGATCCTGGAGGACTCAGCTGGAGCTCGAGTAACAGGACTTCATAGGACTTCTGAAAAGCTGCAATTTGCTGTGTAATTCCTCGGTGCCACGAACCGCTTTCTTGCCATCGCTTGACAGCCTGGTAGATTTCCTTGAGGGTGTCACGAATGTCACGTACTGTGCCGAGATCCATGGAATAGGTTGACCAAGAATCTGTACATCAGTTTCTGCCTGAGCAACACAAATTCTCGAAAGGCATGAAAGGCATCGAGTCTTTAAATAGATTCCATTTTATTGCTCTGATTCAGTGGCGTGAGGTCTCCTGACTCCATTCTCACCACTTTGTGACAAGGCTGACTCTGGTGCGGACAACTTGGAAGGTCACCAACACCGAGTGACCTGAGATCAGAACAGAGGCGTTCTCGGCGTGCACTAAAAATGCTGTCGTCGACAGTTTTAGCGCCACTCGGCAAGACACTGCATCCCGATCTATCACCTAGACTCTCTTGGCTTAAAGGGGCAGCGGCGGAGAGGACGTCCTTGTGGGCGCTCGCTGGGTTCGAGAAGGTGCTTGGCCCGAGTCCTCGCCGCTCTCCGTTCAAGTGGAAGGGCCAAGGAAAGTGGCATTATATTTCCATGTACGAATTGCACAAGATGAAAAGTTCGACGGTGCCCAACATTTCCTACCTATGTAATGTAACAAGCTGTCGGTGTAAGTACGAGCAATGGTTAATATACAAGAGACCAAAGCTAACAAGGGAGGAGTATATTAACCCACAAAAAGAGATAGATCGAGTGCTCGGAGAAGAGGTGATGTTGCGGGGCATTGAGATTCGCGATGAAACAGGAGACGGAACCGATCGAGCCGCTCGATTAGTGAGCACTATCTCCCTGTCGATCGTGAATTTAATGGTCGCGAGATAGAGCGAGTACATCCTCGAACTTCTGCATTACTGGGACTGTGCCCAGATGAACATGGGACATAGGTCAGGTTGGGTCAGGTCAGGTCAAATGGCGGGATGCCCAAGGTCTAGAAACAGAAACGGGGGTTTGAGGAGTCAACAGATTTGCCGCTGGGCACTGTAGTATCTAGTAGTTAGATCTTTGCCGTCGTGACATGAATACAGGTGGTAGAGCCCTGGACCATTGCCATGTGCGAGAGCTTTAACCAGGACGCTTGCAGCGGCGCTAAAAGGAAAGGAAGAAAAGCCCTAAATGCTCAAATCTTGTTGCGCAAACGCTCAAAGATGGCTCCACCGTTGTCCGTCGTGAACGTCGTGAACGTCGTTACCCGGTATTTCTCGACCTCTGGTTCCATTTTTCCGGGAAGGGGGGGTTTGAGTGCCGAGGACTCTGCTCTCTGCCAAGTATTTACGCCTATGTTGTATCCGGCGTTGCGTGTAAGCATAGGATTTGATCTCAACGTCGACATGCCTGCCTGGTCTTGTTGTATCCGTTATCCATGCTCTTGGCTCGAGGGTTGACAGCGAAGCCGGTCCTAATGACCATGGTAGACTTAGTTTGACGCCTGGATCGGAACTACCGGTGTGTGTCGAGTGTAACAATATGAGGGGGGGAACAGTAGACAGATGAGGATTCAAGGCTTTCGGCCGATAACAATGATTCTGAAGGAGTCGTCAGCGGGAGCTTTTTCTGTCGGGGCGGTCGGAGGGGAAAGAACTTACAGTGTAAGATACATGTGTTGTTGGCGGGAGTTGATCTCTTGGAATGCTTTTATGCAGGCGTCGTTCACGTCTTTCAGTGTCCACTGTGCATGCCCAGATACGTTAGTCTAGGGCTTCATATGCTAAGGGGAGAGCCCCGTTTTCCTCACCCCAAAGTATCGGATGCAAATTTGAAGGAGCCAGCCTTGAAGACCGGTCTTGTAGAATCGTTCAAAGAACCTTCCGATGTCTTTGAATTTGGGGTCGGAAGCCCAAGGACCCAAAGGAAGCTTTACTCTCTGCTCCTGGACGTCGATGAAGCCGGCTTGCTCAATCGCATTCTTCAAATTGGAGGAGACACGGAAATCTCTCCCCGTGGCAGCGGTCATATCGTCGACAAACTTGCATAGCTTCACAATCTGACTGTCTGGTAGCTCGGATCCGTCGTCGGTACGAGCGTCGATCTCCATTTCGGCTTGTTCGATCCATCCACCCGAATTCATTTTCCTAGTCCGGTCAGTAGATGGTACCCTGTCAGCAGGGTGCAAGGGGAAGAAGGCGTGGGTTATAGTGTGTGGCAATGGCAGACTCACTGGAAGCATTGAGCGTATAATGCATCCCAATCTCTTACACCCACAAACAAGTTTCTGATATGGACCAGGTCAAATTTCATCGAGGGGTCGTCCAAGACCCATTCGTCCGTGGCGTCCTGGAGAATAAAGGAACAATTTGGCTGAAGTGAGCGCTCATGGATGATTGTGTCGATGCCCACGACCTGGACGTGCGGGTACCTTTCAGCAACCCCTTCGGCCCACAGGCCCAGGCCGGTACCGACATCGACAACACAGTGCAGGGCGGACTCGTCGATTGGAGACACAAAGTATTTGTTGTCGAAGAGAAGTAGGATCATTGCGTGCAACACTTGTTCATTCTCCTCCGAAACTTCATCATAGGGGAAGGGATGTCCATCTTTGTAGTCGTGATATCGACGACCATTTTCGACACGGAAATTGTAGACTGACGAGGCGACCGAGTATGCCGAACTGGCTTCCTCCTCTTCCAGGTATTCGAATCCACCGTATCCCTCATCAACGGGGATGCTGTTTAGCAAATTGAGGTCCTCCATTGTTTATTCAACCGAACAAATCGCCTACAAGCATGATCCTCGGGGACTCAACCGTACCGAATGTCAGCCGTCAGGGTCACCAAAAAAAGATAAAAATTCACCGAAAAAAGGCGCGGAAGAGATGTGCTGAAATTTAAATTCTTGAACCAGAAGAGATGGAAAGTGTATTAGGCAAATTCCGACGGGGACACGAGAGAGGGAGAGAGTACTCGGAGGCATATTGGGTTGAGCAGTTCGAAAGCAACTAGTAGGCTAGGCCAACAGAAGTCTCGTAAAAGTAATCCCACTGCGAGGCATTTCGGTTGCACGGGGTGGGGACGAAAATGGATCACTAAGTGAGGCAGAGGACATTGAGGCATGGATTAGGGTCATAACCTTGGGGCAAGTAAAGGGCTTAGCGGTTGGGTTATCATACGAGAGAGGATGAAGACGAGGGTGGATGCATCTGTTTAAATTTCCAAGCGTCCACTTGGCTGTTACCGGGAATGGGGAACCGGGAAGAGAAACCGAGAATAAAATCTCGATGACGACTGACAAGGTGGAGATGCAGACTGGGCTTGAAAAGTAGGTGTGAATGGAAGGACTAAGCGGCGTCGTACAAGGGGAACCAGCCGGACGGTTCTCTAATGGAGGAGGAGAATGGTTTGTAAGGAAGACGAGAGAGAGGAGGCCAAGAGAAACTGAATGGAAGGAAAAAAGGAGGGCAGACGCACCGACATATGCAAGCTGCTAGCAGCAAAAGAGAGCATACCTCGTACCTCATCAAATACTCCGTCGACTCCGTGTTCGGTGCGTGTCGGACAAATCCTAAACCATGCAAGACCATGCCACTCGTCGAATCACAGGCACGAGCCGGATTGCCGGTGTTGGGGTTGGCGTCAGTAGCTAGAACGAAGCCAGAGCCAGCAGTTGGTTAATAGAAATGTTTCCATGGACGGGGCAGGACGGGGCGTGACAGGCGTTGACTGGCGATGACTGGGTTCCCAGCAGTTTGGATCCCGCTTCTAGTTGCCTACCTCCTTGTACAAGCAGCAAGCCTAGCAGCACAGAACATTGGAAGCTACCCTCGATCCCCACCAGGCCCGCGGCTAACCAGAGCTGTTGGTTGCTCCCGTGAACTGATATTAGGTACTCTGCAACACACACCTCCTTACCCAGTACCCCCTCTTGCTACCAACGTCCCTACTCGGTACCGATAGAATACCCAGACCTCCCATGCCCATGTGATTCAAACCCACAGAAGCGACCCAGCAGTCTGGTTTTGGCCTCCTCTGTACCACCATGACGGCCGGGCCCATGCACCCGGCCACCCGACACAACTGTCTTCTCACCTCTGGTGTCGGTGCAGGTCCTGCTCTGGTCCTGCTTGACGCCTTTCACTCTTAGTCTGTACTCCGTCCACGGTACTGCTCTGCACCCTCATGATTTGAGCATCAAGTCCTTGCTTCCTCAAAAAGAAAAATGACCCAGTTTCTCGGTTCGATGAGGAGGGCATCTCATCTCACCCTTGAACCCTTGCAGGCACCCGTCTTTCTCCCCATTCAGATCAAGTAACAACTGAGGATTTTAAACAGTACAAAAAGTCCATCAGCGACATGCAGATCCTAATGTGACCTGTCCTCTTCTCGGAATTCTGCCGTGTAACGGCCAGCGCGGCCTCTTTTCAACCCCATCAAGCGAACCACATCTCGACTCTTCGTCCTCGCAGCTGCAGCGTCTGCAACAAGAGACAACGCATTCTCACATGCACCAACCTGCCCGCAGAAGACTTGGGTTTTGGAATCTTCTACCGGCAGACTACCCGAGACGAAGGATGTCTAGGTCAATCCACAACGAATGAGACTGTTCCTTTGGGCTTGCAAATCGCGGTACACAATCGCCTGGAGTAGACCGCGAGCTAGAAAGCGAAGCGGGAATTGCATGCAGCAGCTCCCAACTTCCAACACGACCTTCATCTCGGGACCGTGTTGCGCCATCTTCTGGTCACCGCCACAAGCTCGGCGACAACCCATCACCCAGAATGCCAGTTGCGACTGTCCAAACCTCCTGCTTGTTTTCCCCCTATTTGAAATTTATTAGCTATCCTGTTGCGTAGCCCCCTACAGTTGCATGACCCATGCAGAACCGACACTACGCCGTCGCTCTGGTCCTTTAGCACTCTACATGCTGAAACCTTAGCTCTAGCTTCAGAATCTGTGACCTATCACTGGCTGACACATAGGTAGATAGTTTTTATTAGCTTACTCGGAATGGTAAGTATCCACCAGGTCTAAGATGTCAATTATTGCTATCCGCCCAGCGGGACGGGTCATCCTCGTAACGAGAAAACCCAGAGTTCTGATCCGAATTTTATGTGCCCTTTTGTGCAAACCTGGCGCCGGCAGGGATTTGACCAAACACGACTCCGACCCCGAGACCACCCGGCTAAAGCTCTCCCGGAGAGCCAAATCACCTGCTAAGCATCGTCTTTTTGTTCCCTTATTTTTTTTCCCCCCAATCCTGCTAGCAAGAGATACATACTGTTTCCAAAACAGACAGGGCTAAGACTGATTACTCCGGCCTCAGGCCTCGCTCTTATCGGCACCGGTATGCTTGGTTCTCTTCCAGAGACAGACGGTGCTCACAGCCGAGAAGGTGAAGAGAATACTATAACCAGAGCAGTCAGATTTCGAGGCATCAATGCGATGTTTTGGATCGGAACTCACCAGAGTGCAATGCTCAGGCCCCAAATGGACTTCATTTCCAAGCACGTGGCCTTGGAGGTACCAATCCACTGAGAGTAATTGACTTTACCCCCCTTGTTGAGGCTGTTGCCGAGTGCCGAAGTGAAGTCATATGCACTTGAGGTGGCATTGGATATTTCATCAAGGACCACACAGTTCAGATACGAAAGTGGCTTGCCAACCACCACGGAAACGACGATCAAGGCAATCAAAAAGAGAGAGTCGATGCCAGTGCTGATCAAGAAAGGAAGGATGTTGTCGAAGTAG
The DNA here is from genome assembly GCF_000835475.1 of Cladophialophora bantiana CBS 173.52. Taxonomy (NCBI): domain Eukaryota; kingdom Fungi; phylum Ascomycota; class Eurotiomycetes; order Chaetothyriales; family Herpotrichiellaceae; genus Cladophialophora; species Cladophialophora bantiana. The sequence goes on from NW_015971595.1 coordinate 126,918, forward strand.
AGAATGACCGTGATGGCACAGTATAGTACGGCGATGCAGACCTGGAGTGCGCGTGGTTAGTACATTTTGGGCAACTTTGCACAGCCATGGCACGTACGATGCTCAGAATTGCGACGAGCACTGATGGTGGTGTTGCACCGGCATTGACCATCTCAGAAATGAAGTTGGCCGTGATTCCAATGACGGCGATCATGGATGCCATCTGAAGAGCTCGAGTGATTTTAAATGTCGCACCGAGGACGCCGTGATCAGGACCCATGTTGAGATTGATAGAAAGGAAAGTTGGAATATGGTTCAAGGAAGGAAATGGCACTGCCAAACAATGCAGGTAAAGAATGTGGTGGATGGCGTCGAGCCAACGGGTTTACAGACCAACAGTAAGGAAAGTATTGGACTGGGAAAGCTGGAAGAACAGTTCAGTGAATGCTTCTTGAATGGAAACAGATGCTTTGGCTTCAAAGGAAATGTGTTGCAGCTGGTTACAGGATGAAGAGCTGGACCTGGACTCTGGAGGGCGGCCAGTGGCTTAAGTATTGGAGACTGTTGCTCAGCTCAGTGTGGTAGAGCAGCATCGACGGATCCCAAATCATTGGAGATATGGTGTTTGCTCAAAGACCTGAAGGCAGGAGATGTCTCTGGCCAGTCTCAAACCAAGTGAATGGAGCTCGCAACGGATGGTGGTTGTCTCCTGCCAACAAAAACGGGGCTGTTTCGACCAGGGCGCCAAGAGCTATTCCTGGCTGTCGTTGCACGCGCCCGTTGGCGGCTATTCTCCTCCTACGGCCCTTTGCCGCCCACCTCATGGGCCAGGCAGTCTCAGCGCTGTCATTTGTCGTACCCGCGTCTGGTCGAACGAGGCTGTGCACACGTGGTTCGATTGGCGTTTCACCAACAGAGAAAGAAGATGTTTTGTTTCCTGGATGGAGGGTTTGCGGGATTCGGAGCCTGCCACCGGCCTGGAGCGCCGAGGGAAACGTGATCGGCGGTCTCCAGGCTCCAGCCCCCGCCAACTGCCAATTGTTGGCTCTCGCCTACTGGCCAATGGACAAGCTGCCCGCCAAAGCTCTTTGCGAGTTGATGCTTGGATGGAACTTGAAGCAGGAGCTTATTGCGGCCAGCCTCAACTTACATGGCCCCACAGCCCAAAAAAATTTCCTCCTTATCGCTATCGAGCCTTTGGGAACTTTGAAGCTGGCTGGGTGGCTTGCTGGGTGGCTTGAAGGGCACATAGTCTTCTCCCTTATCACAGCAGTAAAAGATGTCGTACATCTTTCCATCTACTTTATATTCCGAGTATATCTTGTGTATACTCCATTCCTTTGTCAATTGGCATCTCACCTCGACCTTTGTTTGATTTGCTTGCTTGGCACGTCACCTCGTCGTTTCACCACATCTCGTCTTTTCCGGTCACCTGCAGTCTGTACTGGGTAATCCCCCGTCATTGCCACTCCGCATTTTGCTGCACGACATCCCCCATCCGTCACTGTCCCCGCTCCCGCTCCTGCGCCCGGCCACAAATTCACTCTGCTCGGCTGTGGCCAAGGAAGGACCTCGCCATGTCACTCACACGAGTGTCTTCCATCGATGGCTTCGAACGAGAGAGAAGAGGCTCCGGCGTCTCTTCGCAGCGAAGAATGAGTTTCAACCCGGTTACTGAATGGATGCCGCCCAAAGATCGGAAACCCAGTATCGTCTCGATTGCCTTGCAGTTTGAAGAAGTTTCCAAAAGAAAACGCATACGTATGTGATTAATTCACGTCAGAAAAGAAGCACGAGACTCCCGCTGACAGGTCCGTGCTGCCACAGTCCAGGTTGCCATTGCCATATTATACTGTCTCTTCGCCGCCGGAATAGTATTTGGCTACGCAGCCATCAAACCTGTCTTGATCGACGAAGGCGTCTTCAAAGACCTGTGTACTCCAGAAGAGGTGGACAGGCACGTCTCACCATGTTACAAGCAAGAGATCCGGTTGAACCTGATGTTCACCGTAGCAGCAGTCTCAACCAACGTCGCCGCCCTCCCCATCGGCACTATCCTTGACAAGTACGGTCCCAAAGTCTGCGGTATCATAGGCAGCATCTTCCTCACCGCCGGAGCTCTGCTCTTTTCCTTCGCTATCAAAGTCGATGGGGACCTCTTTACACCTGGCTACTTCTTCCTCGCCCTTGGTGGTCCTTTCGTCTTCATCTCCTCTTTTCAACTCTCAAACACCTTCCCCCAAAACTCCGGCCTCATCCTTGCGCTCCTGACGGGTGCGTTCGACTCCTCATCGGCTCTTTTCCTCGTATTCCGCCTCGTCTACGAAGCTACGGGTGGGAAACTGAACACCCACCGTCTCTTCCTCCTCTACCTCATCGTCCCCATATTCATTTTCATTGTCCAGGTCTTCATCATGCCAAAAGAATCTTACAAAACTGTTAGTGAAGTGGTCAAGGACGCCGAAGAGGAAGTCAACGCTCCTACTCCGCCTGAGGCCTCCGAAGAAGAACGCCGCACTCTTCACGATCGAAGAGAAAGCACCATCCAAGAGATCTCACTGCTGCTGGACAAGTCGACCAATACAAAGCGCCAGAAGCGAGAAGAGCACAAGAATGCAAAATCCGGAGTGTGGGGAGCTATGCATGGCTACACCGCTCTTCAGCAGATCAAATCCCCATGGTTCTGGCTCATCACGCTTTTTACGGTCGTGCAGATGACACGGATAAATTACTTCGTGGCCACGATCCGGCCGCAAGAACGTTACCTTTTGGGTTCCGCCCACAAAGCGAAAATCGTCAATGACTTTTTCGACGTGGCACTTCCTCTTGGAGGCGTGTTGAGTATCCCTTTTATTGGCGTCTTGTTGGACAACACATCCACGCCCTTTGCCCTAGGATTTCTCGTGGTCGTAGCCACCATTATCGGCATATTGGGCTGCCTCCCTTACATGTGGGCCGCCATCGCCAATGTTTGCCTCTTTGTCGTATATCGACCCTTTTATTATACCACCGTCTCAGACTATGCGGCCAAAGTATTCGGATTTCAAACTTTCGGCAAAGTCTACGGCCTCATCATCTGCCTGGCGGGACTTTTCAACTTCTTGCAGAGTCCCTTGGATGCTGTTACGCATGTGGTGTTCAAAAATAACCCCGTGCCAGTCAATGTAATTCTCATGAGCGTGGCGGTGATTGTGGGCGCGGCGTTGGTCACGTTCACCAAGGTCAGAGCGAGGACGATGAAGCGGGACTTCTTGGAGGATGAGGCCGAGGGAGCAACCGAGTCGTTAATGCCCGGTGCCATGGCGAATGGGAATGGCTATGGGACGTGAGAGGGAAGTGAGGATAAATGGAGGATATTGCCGCCGTCTCGGCCACCGCAAGACGTCGACCATTTGTTGCAGAGGAGTCTTGTTCGAGCCCGAAATGTTGATAGTTTTGACACCAGTGCAACACGAAAAGCTGCCAGGCCAAAACCAGGGGGGTAGGCAAGTTATCCAGTGATCCCACGATGCTCCTACAGATCATGCCATGGCGTACTGGGCGTCGCTGTCTTGAAAAAAGAAAAGGAAAAAAAGAAAATATTTAGGCCATGAATGAATGATTGAATGGTTGCACTGGTTAATTTTTCAGGGACAAGACGGGGAGGATATTTGGTCGTCTAATTGCCTACTCGATCTACGGAGTACTTGATTCGGAAAACGGGCTGGATCTGATCTGCCGATGGCGGGTACGGAGTTGCTCCCGACTGTCCTGCGCCTTGCGTTGTGCACGCGTGTTTTGCAACGTCGGTACCTCGGATTCAAGAGTTGTGTGATCACAGAGCGAGAGCGAGAAATTCCGGGAATTTTCTCCCCAAGGCTGTCTATATTATATACACATGTCATGTGTGCATTAGTATAAAATAACATGACATTTAGCTAGTCGGGGTTCTATTTACTCATTTAGCTACAACTTGCCAGTACCGAGTAAAATGGGATTTGAAGTCAATTAGATGAAAGAGACAGCGAGAGGGAGGGAGAGAATCCCCTCGTCGTCGTCGTCGTCTCCCACCACCACTACCACTACTTTGAGAGAAAAATCCGTCAGAGGAAATGCAGGATCTTGAATCTGGAGATCCTCGTACGCGTAGAAACTGGGAATGGGAATTCCGATGCTTGCTTGCTTGCGGCACATGAGGCACCAAAAAGGAATAAACAGAGGCTGAAAAGGCTTTCCATATTATCTCGTGTCATGTCAGAGTAATAGGAATTCCGTCTGGGTCGAAGACAATAATTTGGGTATATTACAAGGTTTTTTATTTGGGTTCTTTGGTTGACTTGTTATGCGTGTCCGTCGGCTGTTTTATATGACCTGACCTCTTGTTCCGTTCCTTTGCTTTCGAAGAGGGAGGCCTGAATGGCTGTTTCCCGTCAGTGCTGAGGACCTCATCCCCCTGCTCTCTGGGTCCTAAGGCAGATGTGGTAGATAGGTCTTGACGGGTTCCACAAACTAGCAAAAAACAAAACCATTGTAGTGATGCTGACTGTTCAATCTCTGCATGGCTGTGCAAGTTCAAGTTGTCGAGGGCCACATGCACCATGGGGCGAGTTGAGATAGTCGTATCCCATCCCCATCACATCAAGCCAGCTGAGCTGCCTGGTCACATACCCCACCTCGTCCACTCACGCTCCCCAGATCCTGCTTTTATGCATCATTTCTTATTGTACATGCGACATCGTCGACAGCTGGGACCTCCTAAGCCGGCGGAGGGTTATCGTTCGCGACTGGCGATTGAGTCAGAGTAGCGAGGTGTCTTATTGAGCAAGATTGAAGGGCGGGCGCTTAGAACCCTGGAAGGAGCATCTCGCTCCATTCCGAGTTGAAGAATGCAACGGCAGCCTGTGCAAAGGGTACGTTAGCTGGATGTTGTAGGAGTGGATGACTTGAACTAAAGTGGAATCGTGGAATGAGTCTTGAGACGTTGAACAAGTGCCTGCCATTGCAGCGTGCATCTGGCTTGCTCCGATAGCTATACAGCACTGGCGCGGTTCATCAACCTGCAGTGTTGCTCTGCCTGGTCTGGCGTAATGCGCGCGTTTTTGCGTAGCGGCCAGCTGATAGAGCCTTCACCACAAAGTTGTATTTGGTGCAGTCCAAACAAGCAAACACAGACTCATATCACGCAGAGATAACTTACCCCGAACATAGCCACGCTTATGACAACGCTGGCATTCTCCTCGGACGTCAATGTATGATACATCTGACCGAACCAACCCTTGGGCTGAGACCGGCGGGCGGGCTGCACTGTGATGCGCTTGGGAGGCATTTCTTAGATGATGGCAATGGGTCGAGGGAGGGCGGTCGACCGGGATGGCTGTTCTCGATAGCCGGGCTTGGGACGAACTCTTCTCAATGACGAGAGAGGTTGCGAGCAGGAGAAGGTCCGTTTATGGAGAGAAACCGATGGGAGATTTGCGCAGTTGTTGAGGAACTGGTCTCAAGATAAAGTCGGCACGCAGTCACAGCTTGGAAATTTCGGAGCACATTTTGATACGGCGGACCACAGATTCTATTCGGCACTCTACTGGGTATGATTGGTATGAGCGAGACGGGGCAGAGGGTGCGCTTACTACTAGGGCAGAGCATAAAGTCTATTATGTCGCTACATACCCAACGACCTAACTTGCTGCGTCTTGCTTCTCTTGCTCTTTCGCTGCCATTAACAACTTCATTCTTGCTTCTCTGTCAGCCTTGGCGAGATGCCATTCGGGCGTGTGACCTAGCATTTTGTCGTCAATTCCAAGCCGGGCGGCATCCTCATTCACCCATCGCACAAGATCCTCTACGTATGCTTCTTCAGCCCCCAGTGCCTTTAGACTGTGAAAGTCTCTCCCTAAGCCCCTGTTTCGCACGCGCTCATTGTACTCATCGCGCATCTGTTGTCTGGATGGCAATTGAGCTTTTCCGCTCAATACCCTTGCGACTGCCTGTGCTTGGAAATCAAAAAGCGAGAATGTTGCGATATGATACGGAGCCCCGACAAATACGAGCGAGGGATCCTCAATGTAGAACATGTCCTTGTGCAGGTTGTGCACCATGTCCCCTTCGGCAGTAACAAGCACATATCTATCTGCCTCGCTCGCCAGAACGTGGTCCCCGTGCAGATGGGAGAGGAACGGATATGAGGTTATGTACCCTGTGCAAAGTATGACCGAGTGTATGTCGGTCAACACCTGGCCACTTTCGAGTACCACTTTCCCAGGAATTGGCCCTGAAGCTGGAGTTTCGACGTCGTGATTTTCATTCAATTGGAAGGATCTGATTGCACCTATCCTCGTGGCACCTTTTGGCAAGAAACTTGTAGGGAGATCAAAAGCTCCGCCTCGCGAACTCTGGAATATGTGATTGGCGTAAGCAGCCGATTCTTTCGCGATGTCGCTCGAGGATACTCCGGCCCCAATGAGGAGAATATTCTGGCCTTGGAATATTCGAGGGTCGCGATATCTTTTCGAGTGCCAGACACGATCCGGCCACCCATGCTTCCACTCCTTCAGACCGGGAAAGTCTGGTATTCGCGGCATGTTGTAATGTCCTGATGCCACTACTACTGAATCGAAAGTCCAGTGCCGTTCCACCAACCGCGACCCGGATGGCCCTTTCTGGAGTGTTGTTGTTCGCACGACCCATTCGCCAGAATGTTTTCGTACATCTTCGACGCGAGTGTGGTACTGTGTGATGGAGGAGACGCCATGCTTGATAGCAATGTTCTGGATGTATTCCTCCAATATGTTTTGGCTGACGAAATCCTCTGTTCCCTCGGGCCATGGCAGCAGACTTGTTCTCATTTCCCTAGTTGAGACGTTGTTCTTCAGTCCGGCATAACATGGCCCAGGAGGGGCATGAGCAATCTCCCGCTTGTCGCTGTCCTCGTCCTCTGGCGGAGGGGTGCTGAATGCAAGCTCCGGTCTTGTCTCATAGTCGCCTCTCGACGGAAGCTCATTTGGATATGAAGGATCCGCCGCTGAGCGCTCGTCGAAATGCCACACTCCGCCAGCAATTCCTGACCTCTCGAATACAATCACTTCGAGGCCGTGTCTCACGAGGTGTGCAGCTGAACAAACTCCGCTGATGCCGGCGCCTATTACAGCGACTCTTTTCGCCTTGGTTTGTGCCATGAGCCGCAAGAGAATAGCAACTGCAAACGCTGCGGTACCAATTTTTTTTTACAGATGGATTTGGATCGCTCAATTGGTCTATCTTTAAGGAGCTCGAGCACAGTTCTTGTGGGTGCCTAGGTCTCAATTCTACAAATCAAGTGTGGGTTGATGTGAGCTCCTCATATGACAGGGTACGTATCAGCAAATACCCTCTTCTAAGCACGCCATACCGTGCGAGGCATGTCGTGATTCTCGAACACCATTCCTTGATGGACCATCGCTTTGTGGTGCCCTGCCACTGATAAGCTTGGGCTTGGGATGGCAAAATGCACAGACTCAAGTCGACGCTATCGGCTTCTGAATCGACTCGGGGAACTTCATTGATGCCGAGAGTCCATTTTCGGCTCTGCATAGTATCCACGGCTGACTATAGTTTCCCCTTCCAACCTATCTAGAAACGCCCTCCGAGACGTCTAGCTCCTAGACACCCAATGCCGGCCGTCATTTGCTATGAGATCCTCACACAACCGGGCCGACTTTGCCTTTTCTCGCCAGCTCCCGCTTCCACAACACTCTGATCACCATCGCGGACACAATCATTCCGGCGCTGAGACATGCTGACGTGAGGAACCCTTTATGGTACCTCGGGGCATCAATCTGCTGCCACACTACCAGCGGCAGCCAGGCTTGAAACACGTACGCTAGCTCGTTCATGGTGCCTACCACGATTGCCCTTTCTTCGTTGTCGTCCGTACAAATTTCGTGCGCCCACGCCATGCATAGTCCACTCAGACCACCGCCGCAGCCAGCAAGGATGTAAGAAGCCCAGTGCCACCCAACCGGGATATCCCACGCTGCAAGGCTCGCGTAGCACACTATTGAAACCACGCCTCCAAAGACGATCGGTGGCCAGCGGGCGCCACGAAAGACACTGTCCGACGTCCAAGCATAGATGAGGGTACTGACGATCTGCACCGCATATGTGGTGGTTGGATATGTATTGATCTGGGAGATCGTGTACTTTGGATGCGTCGAGTCCTTGAGGTATTGTGCGAAGGTAGGTTGACTGACTCCTGCCCCAGCATTGTTGAAGGTCATATACAAGGTGGCCAGTAAGTAAATTTTCCAAGACGTGAAGATTTTCTTGAATTTGGCCTTTGTGTACGGGGCCCGTTGGGCACGGCCCTCCAACTTCATCCTTTTTTGCGCGTACTCGCGCTCCACTGGGCTGAAGTACCATGCTCGAGTAATCTCTGGGACGTCAGGAAGGAGGAAAAATCCGGACAGGGCGATCGGGAGAGAGATGATGCCGTCGACTACGAATAGCCATTGCCAGCCCTTCAATCCTCCTTTGCCCCCGAGATGATAGACGGCGGCCATGAGGTAGCCGGAAAACATGCTCCCTATGGCGGACGACGTGTGGAAAATGCAAGAACGCTTCGCCAGTTCGTCCCGCCTATACCACGATCCGATCACGTATTGCATGCCTGGATAGAACGTGGCTTCTGCAAGGCCTATGAGAAACCGGAGCGCGTAGATCGAGCTCGCCGAGTTGCATTTCGCAAGGCAGAAGGTCAAAATCGACCATATAACTTCCATCAACGGAATCCACAATGAGGGACGGACGCGAGTGAGGATCATGTTCGCTGAGAGAAGCTGGTCAGTCTCGGCCCATGGGAGCAGTCTGGTGCACAGGCGAGGAAATAACTCACACGGCACTTCGCCAATGACGTATCCCACGGTCCAACATGTCTGCATATAATTCAGCTGGTTCTTGTACAAGCCCAGGTCCTCCTTCATGCCAGACACGAACGCGTTGTTGATGTTGATCTGATCGAGGTACTTGATGAAATACCCCAGGGTGGCAAAAGTGAGCACCGCGGCGTCGAGTTTGAACAGGAACCGTCGTTCTTCGGGCGACTTGTCCAGCGTGTCCCAGATGTAGGACTGCCATTTCCGCTTTGGCTTCGCCTGGATCGTGTTGTCCGAGGCATCACCGTTTGAGCTGAGTCTGTCTTCCACCACCGGCGTCGTGGAGAGATCAGTTTCGACTCCCTTGACAGTGACCTCTTTGCTTTGCTCGTAAAACGCCATCTTGATTTCTCTGGGCACAAGGCTGTTCCGAGGCCCCCTTTGCTGTGCTGTGCTATTCGTCGCGAGGGTGGTCCGTGAAACCGCCCCTTTAAATTCCGGGCTTCTTGTTTGGAACCCTCAGCAGACATGCATCAGGTTTCATCCTGTTGCATATTTCCCTCTGGATCATGGCACCTTCCGATCGAATATTGCGTGCTCCCTATTGCCGATGAGCTCTGGACCCTTGCTGGTGCACATGTTTGGGTACAATCTGCTTCAAGGCGTTGAGCGAGCGATTAGTGAATTCGCTAGGACCCGTAGGGATGGATCTTCTCGACTGTCCACTGCGACGATATCATGTTTAGAGACCTATGCATAATGAATGCCGATGATAACACGTCGCCGGCATCGCAACGCAAGGATCTCTGTCGACGGACGAGCAGCAAATAAAGGGGTTAAAGCACGCCATCCCATCACGTGAGTGCGTGGTGGTTCGTATGATGCTCCTCGTCCCTTATCCATTTGAAGAGATCAGCTGAGACTTCAAGTATTGTATGCACACCGATTGGATTGATAAGAGGCCTTGCGAGCGGGGTCAACGTGTGTATATCAATAAAAGTGCACACCTCGGTGCTTCTGCCCCTGCAAGAGAGTTGCAGTCGGTAAGGCAGTCTCACCCTTTTTATGCAGCTAGTTGATGCTCACTTCCCAACTGGAGAGATCGTTCAATAGCCGGCAGCGGCACGCAATCTGGGATTGTAATATCGCCATTTTCACAATTGGTGAGGAGAGTGGTGAGGTCGAATCTGGCTCCGTAAGCAAGTCAAATTGTGGAGTAATCTTCGGGACTTTGTCATGCGCCCTGGTCCTGATTGAAGAAGAGACGCGTTAATCGGCCGTAGACTTAGCTTTGCTACTGTCACCTCAAAGTCGTCTTTGACCTGTGGCAGCAGGTCGTCGATCAACATGGCGCCCGCTCCAATCGATCCCAGCATCACAGATTTCGTCGTTCCGAAAAAGGACACATTGGGACTGCCAGAGCCGGCGTACAAAAGGCTTGTGAAGGCCGGCATCGATCTTTCAGACGGATACCCGTACCGCCCGAATCGGCCGCTGTACCTCCAAGACGTGTACAATATCCGGAACAAAGAGCGCAAGCACATCGACGCAGGTTCTCGAGCCGACAAGTCGAAGAACGCCCTCCTTTCCGCCGCAACCAAAGTCACCGACCTGACGACTTATATTGGTACTGAGATAGAGGGACTCCAGCTCAAAGACCTCACAGACCAGCAAAAGGATGAATTGGCATTATTGATTGCCGAGCGCAGCGTCGTTTTCTTCCGAGATCAAGACATCTCGCCTCAGCAGCAGAAGTCGCTTGGAGAATACTATGGCGAGGTTGAGATCCATGTAAATCAGACCCTTCTCGATATAGTTGAAAGCGGCTCCTTGTGCTAAGTCTGAATTCGCCCCAAAACAGCCTCAAGTCCCTCAGGTTCCTGGCGTGCCTGGTGTCACAGTGATTTGGCCAGCTTTGCAAGCCCAAGAGCATCCGGCGAGCTTTCGCAGGCCCGGAGGTGCTTCACGATGGCATACCGATTTGGTCCATGAGCGACAGCCCGCAGGTATCACCCACCTCCACAACGACACTGTGCCGCCCGTCGGAGGAGACACCCTCTGGGCCAGTGGCTACGCCGCGTACGAGAAGCTGTCGCCGGACTTCCGAAAATTGATCGACGGCAAATATGCAGTGTACCGGTCTGCACATCCATATCTGGATCGTGAGAATCCAACTGCCGGGCCCAAGTATATCGAGCGAACCCATCCATTGGTCCGTGTTCATCCAGCGACAGGCTGGAAGGCGCTCTGGGTCAATAGAGCAATGACAGACCGAATTGTTGGGCTCGATAAGGCAGAAAGCGACCTCATTCTGGGATATCTGTATGATGTATACGAGAAGAATATTGACATCCAGGTTCGGTTCAAGTGGACTCCAGGCACAAGCGGTAGGTCTCCAACTAAGAGATCGATTATCATGACATGGATCGTGATGCTGACTGAATATCTTGCCAATTTTGCACAGCTCTTTGGGATAACAGAATCACGGTAAGTTTGCTTTCATCATTAGCGATTGCGAAGTTGCCTCCCAGTGGCTAACCCCATGGCCTCTTTGAAGATACACAACGCTTCTTGGGATTATGCTGGCAACTATCCACGGCATGGCACTCGCGTCACTTCTCTGGCGGAGAAGCCCTTCTTTGACCCCAGTGCGCCAACAAGACGAGAGGCTTTGGGACTCTTAGGGCCAGACGAGAAACAAGTCGACGGCGTTCTGGTAGAGGCATAAGGAAGCGTACCTTGTATGAAGCGCCTTTCGGATTATCGACAGTACTCGATACAAGTAGAGGACAGGAAGGAGTTGGAGTAGGGCAAGTAGGGGTTGGAGGGGGAACAGTTTAAGTGGCATTTTCGCCAGTTGCCTCTTGGCATCTGCTTCATACCCTTTTTTTTTCCCTACAGATAAGCACAGCCTCGTATCCCCCCCCAGAGAACGATAACTTGCCCAAACTGAAGAAAGACAGAATTAGTAGTTGATCACTGTTTTAAAACGGAATAGCCTGGCTCTGGATGGAATCACAATAAAATGTGTCCATGAGGCTCTGCTGCCCCTGAACTTTTCCTATTTATATCGTTCATTTCTTGGCGTTGGGCTTGGCTCCAGCTACATTTTATCCAGCAGTTCTGGCGAGCGCAACTGCTACAACACTGCTTCTGAGTCGAGCGAAAGATGAGCATCCCCCTCATGTTTGCTCTAATGGAGGACGAGTTTGGCTCAGCTTCTGCTCGTCTTGGCCGTCCATTACCCTCCCCTTGTCAAAATAGCTTCAGAGTTTCCAACTCGGCTTGGTGTGACCCTGTGAGGACCTACCATCCATTAGAACAAGCACGCCATGGATCATGCTCGACGATCTAGAACTTCAACTCCCAATAACCGCGAAAATATAAGGCTTTGGGTTTCTTTTCCAGCTCTTGCCCTCCACGAACAATGAGTTGGACACCAGAGTCTAACTATGATCCACAGAAAATCACTCTCAAGCTCATCTCTGCACCTGTGGTAGGTGTGGTTCACCCATCACGAAAAGCAGCTCCCAACGACCAAGGCGGCTTGAGGTCCTACTAGCCCCAATCCACATTGTTCAGCCTTGTCGGATCCGTCTTCAACCCATGGGTCTCGTATTCTATTCTTGACGACAAACGAATGACATCCTCGCACAAGACTTCTCTCTAAAGAAGTAATGGGTGGTACCGTTGGACGATCCGACACTTTACCAAACTCTAGCAATGCACTTTCTCAGACCGCCAGAAGGGAGTCTGCCCTGTCCGTCCACGAGTAAAGTCAAATTCGGAATCTACCGCCGGAACTAACATCACATATATTTGGGGGCCTGCCCAGGGTTTCCACATTAGTTCCTTCAGTCCTCGAACAGTCTCCAGGCACGTAGCGATCATGGATTCACATCTTTCGAGGAGTTCGTCAACATCATCCTCGGCTCGTCCCCGTCGTCAAACACAGTCTTCCGTGAGATCCGCCGGCAGGGACATGCCAGATATTAGAGAGTCTTCAGACAGGCCGCAGGATGTCGCAACTGGGGAGAATGTTGAGGTATGCAGTTATGGTTCCCTGTCTGAAGTAGTTGTTCTGACCAAAGTAGAGCTCGAACCGCTCAGAACACTTGAAGTGGACTCTTCCTGTCACGCGACACCCTTCCAACGCATCTAGCGAGCACACCCAGGGCACAGAGCATACAACGTCGCATACGCACGAGATGCGCAGGCGTATGTCGCAAATCACGAGACGAGCTTCTGTGGTTATAGCCGATGTCGCGCATAAGGTCGACCCCCTTACAATTACGCAGGGCAACCCCTTGAACCTTGCAATCAATGAGATACGAGGCGTATCCTCCGCCGGCTACTCTGCACCAGGCCAGTTCGATGCCCGCCGATATTCTTGTGAAGCACCGAGCCTCTCGCCCATATCTGAGCCTGAACCTGCGCGGACTTCCGGGGGTTTCTCAGATGATTCTACTGTTCGCCCCGGGATGAGTGAGAAGGAAGACGACTACTTCATTCAGAGACTTGCAAACCACGACGACATTGAACGGCTGCCCACCCTCAAACGAATCCTATACAGGCTGTGCCCAATTCTAGTCATTATCACCGTTGGAGCCAACTGGATGTACTTCGTTCTCCGCGTCAAATTCACCGTAGATGCGCAGAATGTTGTGCACGAGGTATTCTGGATGGCATGGGTCTTTATTATCGTTGAGCTATTCGTTTCACTTCCGATGTTGTTGCAGAGTCTCTGGGGCTGGCATATCATTGGATTGAGAAAGAGACCGAAACTTCGCTTGGTCGGCGACAACGTCCCATCGGTCGATGTCGTCATAACTTGCTGTCGCGAAGAAGATGATCTGATCCTCGACACCGCCAAGGCAGCCTGCAATATCGACTATCCCAGTGAACGGTTTCGAGTCATTGTTTGTGATGACGGAAAATCCGAACCGTTGCGGACCTCTGTTGAGAAGCTAGCCTTGTCTCAGTTTCCAAACCTCTATTATCGCTCAAGACCGAAATATCCCGGTGTCCCACATCACTTCAAAGCCGGCAATCTGAACGACGCCCTTGAGGAGACCAAAAAGTTGCCAGGGGGTGCAGCCAATTTTCTTGCAGCCCTCGATGCTGACATGATTCCCATGAGAGATTGGCTTCGGGCGCTCCTGCCTCACATGCTTCAGGATCCAAAATGTTCAATGGCATGCCCCCCACAGGTACGTGCGCCGCCACAGTACCCTGCTGTAGGTGGGGCTTACTGACGACTGCATAGTTGTTCTACAACGTACCCAAGGACGATCCTCTCTGCCAGAGCCTGGACACGTTTGTACACATCGCGGAGCCCATCAAGGACTCCCTAGGTGTAGCCTGGTGTACTGGATCCGGTTACGTACTCAGACGCTCAGCCCTTGCCATGATTGGAGGCTTCCCTACCGGATCTCTGGCTGAAGATGTCTGCTGTTCGAGCATGCTTCTTGGCTCAGGCTGGAACACCGCCTTTGTTCACGAGCCACTTCAGTTTGGAACAGTCCCGGATTCTCTAGTGAGTCATTTGAAGCAACGTACAAGATGGGTAAGTTATCCAAAGCTTCTCCTACTGTCTTATCTCTAATAGCCACAGACAATTGGCACCGTCCAAACCGCCCTGAAACTGAGGTTCAGCATATGGGGTCCGTTGGTGAAACACATGACGCCGCCACAGCGACTGTGCGGGTTTGTTTATACGATCTCTTCGTTATTCACGGTCTTCCTCGTAGCGTCAATGTTCACAGCACCCGTTGTGCTTATTTCGGGCGGCAAGCTTGTTCCCTATGCCAACACGGAGCAGCTGCGATGGCTTGTCCGCTCGGCGTTTCTCAGCATGGTCTTGAACCGTCTAAATGAGATAGTCTCATTCTTGCCGTCCGGATATCGTACCGGGCAGAGGGATACAAGGGCTCTATTATGGATGTCACCCTGTGAGTATCCTCAACCCATAGCGATATGTCCGATCCACTGACAATTTCTGTTAGTCCATGCCATCTCGGTTATCCGCACTTTTGTTCTTCCCAAGTGGCTCGGAGGCAAAGTCGCGGTTTTCACATCGTCTGGGTCACAAAAAGACCAACTAAATGAACGGGATCCTCGGCTCCGAGCTCCATTATGGCGTCGTCTTAAAGTCACTATCTGGGATTGTCAATGCTATCTTCACGTCATCTACATCATGTTCATCCTTGCCGCAGTTGGCGTCAGCCTCTACTCGAACCTCACTGACCAGCAAAACGACACTACGAAGAAGCTTCTGATCGACGTGCTGACACACGCGGGCTGGCCTCCAATCATCTGGCTGACCTGTGGCCTTGCATGCTGGGCTCCCATCAACTACGCCATCTTTCCGCCTTCTGTCCCGGACAGAGAGGAGTTGTTGGACAGAGATCCATACTCTGGAGTTGCCTATCCCAAGGAAACGGCGAAGAAGACCCAGACTACGTGGGTTGCCTGGTTCTGGGAGGCGCAATACACTTTCCTCAGTATCTACATGACTGTGGCATATGTTCTCTCTTTCTGGTTCTGATTGTTTCGAAATACTGTCACCAGTGTTTTATGTCTTTAGTTTTTTGGGCTTTTGAATGTGGGATATAGAAACGGCTTTCCTGCGATCTAGCAACACGGACTTACAAGGAGGAGAAAACCCAAGATGGATGTAATTGACGGGCATATGGGATCAATCAGTTCATTGAAGCTAGACCCTATCATCTCTAGGTGCACAGAAAAAGAACAAAAAAATTGGTAAACGCTTTTGGTGGATAAAGTTAAGACTTGGTGCTCTTCCGCAGCCTCCGACGATAGAAAAGTGCAAACCATTCGCCTTTAACTCCACAATCCCAGGAACGCCAGCCATGCGCCGTGACAACTCTGTAATGTAATCACGACAAGATCATGGCAATGGGGGCATGGATTTGACCCGCTGGTGCGTGCGCAAAGTAATCATCATGATGCTCTGCGCGCTGTACTTGCTCTTCATACGCAGCCTCGCACCGAATTTGAAGATGACCAAACTGATGGGGTACAACGCGGCGGAGATTACGCCGAAAGTACCGTACGCCCAGTCGCCGCCGAGAGCTGTGATCATTTGGATGATGGCGAGCGGGATCGCGGCGGCGACGAGCAGACGAATGCTCGCGGCGAGCGTGAGCGCCGAGAGCGTCCCGGCTGCCGGGTACGCGTCGAAAAGATAGGAGATGTAGGATATCTGAAAAAGATCGGAAAGGTTAGCAGCAAATAAAACAGCCTTCGGGCCTGATGATGGCGCGTGTGTGTCTTTATGTATGATAGCGCTGGGGGAGAAAATTCATACCAGAATCATCATGCTGCCCCAGACGAAGACGCCGGTACCAATGACGGGGAAGGGGTAGCTAACTGTAGGCACAGCAGTGTATCCGACCCAGAAGAAAGCCCCCGTCATCAAAACCCCACCGACCATCGCAGGGACAAGTCTGAACTCGATCTCCATCTGCACCATCTCCTGATCCTGGCAGTGCCGCAGTTTCCGCAGGACCAGGAATTGCTCGATCAAGGTTGCCGTGGCGGCTGCGAGAAGGGCGCCCACCACCGCGGAGATGAATGCAAGCCCTGACGACTGAATGCCGAACCCGTATGTCAAATTCAGAGCCGCAGGGACGGCGACGAACCATTGAAAAGTTGTCCCGAACACGAAGGACACGTACAACGTCGTCATTATGACTATGGGTTCAGTGAACGCCATAACAATGGGGTCAACGATGGTCAACTTGGCCATGCGACGCAGAGTGGTGCCTGATTCGGCTGGGGGAAGATTGTGAGGTCTGCCAGCACGTCTGGCTCGAGAGCGGATAATCTCTCGAGCATATGTTTCTGGAGCCCCGATGCCGATCAGATACGCTGCGAGGCAAACCATTAATGAAACATAGGCTGTCCACCGCCAGGATGTGCTTGGGACGATGTTCCCGAGAATAATGGGTCCTGGGCAGGAGCATCATCAGCATCTGTGCAGCGAAGCGTGAACGAAGATCTCAAATACCGAATGCGGCCCCCAGATACGAGGCCAGCGTTAAGCCCGAGTAGTACGTTACAGTGGTTGCCGCAGGCCAAACATCTGCAAATGTACCCTCGATGAGTACGAGACACGGGCCTCCTCCAAGACCAGCGAAGAAGCGCAGGACCGCCAGTGCACCAATGCTCTGAGCACGACTGGTTCCAAGGAGAAACAAGGCGCAAACTGGCAGGCTAACAAAGTACACCGACGCACGGCCAAATCTTTCTGTGACATGTGGAGTGTAAACTGGAGCAAAGGCAATGCCGACAAGGTAAAGGGAGAATGGTGCGATGGCGAGGGTCATGGAAACATTGAACTCCGTGACCACGTCGCCAACGGCAATTGTGTACGACGTGAGTCCAAACGCGCTGCTGATGTGTTAGCCGATGGTCACCTAGAGTTGTAGGGTGATGTACACCGCAAAAGCAAATGCGAATGAGACGAAGCTGACGTAGACTTTGCGATGCAGAGGCCAGTTCTGCGGGTTATCTGGATCCAAGGCTGGCATAGGATTGCTGATACCTCCTGTCGCCTCCTCCATCAGCCCGTGTTGATCCATTGAAGCCCGATCAGATAAATCCTCCATCTGGTTTCCCACGTACCCCGTTGCTTGCATGCTGAGAGGTATCTGATTCTCCATGGGAGGAAATGGCCACTTGAAATTGTGGTGGTCGTCAAGGATATGACTAGAAACGAGCCTCAAGTTGTGAGCGGGTGTTACCGGGTATTAGAAACGGCGTTTCTGGTGATAGACGAAAGGGTAAAACTCAGAAGGAAATAAAACCAAACTTATATTATCTGCTGGCGGAGATGCGAATGAACTTTCCAAAAACCAAGAACATATAGGACGGTGATGGGCAGCATGATGCCAAAACAGTTCTCGGTCTGCAGTACCCACTTGGGGGCTTATAGAGTCCGTCAAGCATCAAGTGGAGGATGCCCCGTCGAGAATTGTTGAAGCCACGCTCAAGTCCAACGAATTGAAGGGCTTGATAAATGGTGTAGACTTCCTGCGCCTCTCCACACGGGGAATCTCATGCGCAATCGGAGATCCCACCGGCGTAGACACCGGTCACGGAATCCTGGCAGCCTCGCTAGACTGTCCTAAAGCAGGATATCCTCAGATTATCGACTCCAATATGAAACAGACTCGCCGACGGTCTTCACGATTAAGAGGGGAGTCGAGGTGTTCCATTTTGGAGTTTCGGCCCGCACGAATGACAAATGTGCCACGGCAATGGGATCCCATCGATGACAATGTCTGTAGGAAGGCAGCTTTGATGATAACTGTACCAGGTACTCGGTAGTCTATGTTCGAACGCGTACCAGTTGTTGTCCTGGAGATCCTCTCTCGGAACAGCTGCGAAGGGGCCGAAGAATGATAGAGGCTCGGCGCCTCAGACGGAATCCACGTTTAGACGATCAGTCAGCATTTATGTAACTAACATTCAGCTAATCTATATATGGTAAGGACGGCGTTCTTGGCACGACTCTATATTCAGGCGCGCTACAAGTCGCAATTTCCTCCCTCCGTGATTCCATCATCAGAAATCCATCTAACGCGGCTCTGCTCACTCCGCCCGGTCTTGCTGTAGGTTCTGCTTTGATTTGCGCAACGGAGCATCGGACTCATTAACCTGAAGCTGCTGTGAAACATTTTCTCCAAGACCTCGAATTTGTTGGCTTGGGGAACTCTTTATGGCTGTACGAAGCACTCTGCGCGACCGAGCCTCGTTGGAATCAAGGATCATCGCCGTCAACCTGATCTGGGAACTCCGTGACCCCGACATGCCAACGAGCACATGGAAATCAATCTAAACACCTGCTTGCTGGACCGAGCACAGGTCCATTGTAGTAAAGCAAACATCGGCCTCATGGCAGTGCCAACGGCCCTGGCCCTTCGATCATGACTAATAGTCAGCCAGGATCAGGTGTATTAGGGAGCGCAAAAGAACTTCCACAGCCGTAGCGTCCGTACGCTTTGCAATGGATTGCATGCCGTGGATTGTATCTCCATTATCAATGGACCTCATGAGACCCAGGAAGAAAATCAGACCATCATCTGATATATGCCCAGGAACTTGTACAGCTGCAGCGGACCTAAGCACGCAAATCGAACTCTGATGCATGCTCGCAGAGACAGAAGCTTGACTGGCCTCCTGCCAGCCGCTCAAACCAAACTTCAACACGGCCCGGTTAAAGGTCGTCAGGCGTTGAGCCTCGCAAAGGTATTTGAAGACTGCAGAAACGCGAGCGGGTATTCGGTATACCCTTGTAAGTTCCAAATGCAGAGCACACCTGAGTAGTGGAAAGTGAGCCACACTCATATCACAAGAGATTCTTACCTGTTTTATGTGGATGGAGCACAAGTGGTTCACTGTCAGTTTTGCTTTGTGCTTGATCTATCGTGTCTTGCTCGCGCAATTACTGACCTTTCTTAGACCGGCAATCGTTCGTTGGCACCTGTCATTCTCCAGCATCGCAATCACTTGCGATGCTAACGGAAGTTGATAGAGTGAGAGCTCAATGACTGCCACTTGCATTCACGGCCAGATATTCAGATTGTGATATCAAGACAAATTCAAGAACGCCTATTGTTCAATCCTTGGACTGCGAAGCTGTAATTATGACTTCTCTTCGCTCAGCACTTGACTCTGGGCTGGTTCGTTTGCACCAAAATGATCTCTCCAGGTATCTTGACGGGCTCGCGCGCGCGGAAAGAGGAGAAGAACAATCAAGAAGTCAACCACGCTGTGGGGCATCACCGACTAAACCCACCTAGGAGGTTTTCTCCAGTCCCCTTTTAGGGCAGGTTCAGTTTGTCGACCGTTGAGAAGGTGTGGCTTCACTTCACTGACGGGGCTAGATTTCCGGCAGCAAAAGTGGACTTGAGAACCTGGGCACATCACGCTTCCGCTGGTGTTCACCCTGTATTGAGAAGAGGGATCGGGGCATCTGGAGTTGTTGCACGCATCAGTTGGGATTCTCTGCATCGGACACTTGGGCTCGGTGTAGAAAGTTGTTGTAACTGTCCCGTCGATTGGCCACATCCACAGACTCGAAGAGAAATGCCCAAAGCCTACCCATAAATTGCAAACAGCAGCTTGAGGCCACAGTACAGATCAAAGTTTGCGACATGTGTTCGGTATTGCCCCATGTACGAACGCAATTACCCAGCAGGACACAGGGTGTTGGTAAATCTCCATCAGGGTTCCAAGCACAGTCTGTTGTTTAGAAGTGTGCCGTCGAACTATACCGTATTGCACGAGATTGTGGGAAGTGCATGTGGTCACTGCTGTGGCGATGTTCTCCAACCACGCTTCTGCCAACTCGCAACCCTCAGCATGCTCTGATCGGACATTGTGGAAACCTCAGGTCGGACCGATTGGCAATTTGGTTATAGCCGCACCAGTCAAGCAAAGTGTCAGCCATTATTCGCAGATTGCCCTCCCTCCATTGATGCGAAAGACGACTTCGCTGTTCTTACCCTATTACCCACGGCAGAGTATCCAAATTCCCAGAAGCGGCTGGGTGGATATCCGATTTTCTATTATTCACTTTCTGCAAGCGTCACTTAAACGGCAGCTGACACACTTGAATATCAAGAACAACCTACGCCGGCTATCCAGTTACCCCAGGAAATGCTAGCTAAAACTTTACAATTGCAGAGCCAACACAAGTATTGAGCTCAATACTTTCCTTGGCAATTCAAAACCGGGATACGCGATTGCGACGGGGGTATCCGCACGTGTGGGATCGTGTGCCCTAAAGATATTGCATGCTGGTGCTATGGTCTTCGGTGCAGCAGAGCGTGGGAACTGAGGCTTCTGTGGTTGCTGTTTTCGGCAAATGAATTGCACAAACGCCTGGCCCAAACAGAATGGCGGCCTCCACCCATTCAGGTGACCTGGTTGACAGAGGCACAGGCACTCATGATTCGGTCAGAGACGAGACAGCTTCATCCACCGAGGGACATTTCCCCGCACATCGGCTTCAAACAAATTGCCGAATCCCCAACCACCTAAAGCAGAGCTCCCAAAGCTGCCTTCTTTCTGCGGAGGGTTCAATCGCTGCCGGCAGGTATGCACAAAAGAGACCTATCTCTCGATTTCTGCAGATCAGAGTTGAAAACGTGGGATCCTGGCGATGTTTGCAAGGGGGAAAGGCTGTGCTTTGAGATGGTTGAATGTCTACAGAGTGCAAGGGGGTCCGCCACACAGACCGCATTTTTCCACGCGAGGTTTTCGGGACTGCATTCCTGGCAGCAGTTCTGGACCCTTCCGCTTTCGATGCCAGCAGTTGGTGGTTTCCATACTATGCACTGCGAACCACCAAAGATCTGCTAAACTGCGCGCCGTTATCTGCGGGCCTCCCAGTCACCAAAATTTGAATTTACCCCGGACGCGACTCAAGTTTCTGTGCCAGATGCTGGGAACTGGAGTCGCCTCGGCTTTCCACAACTCCTTGATGCGCAAGTCTTGAAATGGGAACTGTGGTGATCACCAAGATGTCTGTGCTGAGGCAATGGACTGACATCGGATCAACAACCAGCCATCTGTTTACTGGACGAGGCTGGGCTCTTTGAGCTTTCACCAAACTGGATGCCTCCTGGAGCCAAGGTCACTCTAGGCTCTGTTGCCCGCCGGCACTACTATGTCTGTCAGTGGGTCATTGCCGGCTTTTGGTATAGTTTGCTCCAGCATTTTCCCCAGACAACCCCCATGACGCCCAAGAATTAGCAAAATTGGCCAAACTTCCTACCTATCACAATCTAGCACTTGAACATCTTTCGCCTCCGCGTGGGGCTTCGTCCTTTTCTCCTCAACGACGTCGAGTCTATCCCGGAATCGTCAAGGTGCTCCAGACGTTTCACCCTCAACTGCCTTAAAGGGTGTTGGCCCTCTGAAGGATTCCATAGATATATCAACTGATCCTCTGGAACAGTTCGATATCCTATCCAACCTCACCTGATCTTTGCCTTGGAACCCAGTTGGCAATCAGAGAATCACCACCAGAATGGCGACTTCAAGGCCCGACAACCTTAAGGCCCACTGGAAATGTATCGCAGCTTGTACCTTGATTAGCATGTGCCCATTCCAGTATGGAGTTGACTTTGGTATTATCGGTGGTCTCCAGGCCATGCCTGGCTTTTTGGATGTACGTTGCCGCAGAACGACATGTATCCGCAACCACCACTTCTAACAATGAAAAGGTCTTTGGAGAAAAAGATCCAACCTCGCCTATTGGATACAACATCAGCCATACACGCCAGCAGCTGATCTCCTCTCTCATGATTCTCGGTGCCTTCATCAGCTCTTCCTTTGCCGGACCCATTGCGAAGTTCATCGGCCGAAAGATGTCCATCTGGGTTGCTGCGTTGCTTTGCGTTGTGTCAAATGTTATTATGATGACCACTACGAGCATTGGAGCTCTGTATTTTGCGCGTTTCTTGATCGGTATCGCCAACGGCATGCTCATGACTTTTTCGCAGCTCTATTTGCAAGAGTGTTCTCCTGCAAAATATCGTGGTCTTGTCATTGGTCTTTTCCAGTCGTGGACATCGATCGGTACTTTGGTCGGTACCATTATCGACAACTTCACAGTGAAGCTTGCAGGCAAACAACAATACATTGTTTCCCTGGGAATCATCTATATCGTCCCAGGTTTTCTGTCGGTTGGGATGCTCTTTATCCCCGAAAGCCCTCGATGGTTCCTTCTCCAGGACCAGACCGAGAAAGCTCGCAAGGCCCTCTACTGGCTCCGACCTTACCCCGAGACGGTTGAGGACGAGATCAAGGAGATCCAAGATGCCATCGGAGCCGAGCGAGCCTTGGCTAAGAGCGCCGACATACTGGATATGTTCCGCAATCCTGTCGATCGAAGACGCACCCTTCTCTCGATTGGTGCTGTTTCTCTCCAGGCGGCTTCCGGCGCCATGTATATGATTTGTATGTTTTCCTGCCCGACTCCTGTCTGAGAAACAGGTTGCTAACTAACAACCTACAGCGTACGGCACATATTTCTTCGAAATGGCCCATGTTGGTTCAGCATTCGAAAACTCGTGCATCCTTGTTGCAGTCGGCGTGGCAGCCATCTTGATCAACAGCGCCATCATCACGAAGTGGGGTCGGAGGCGAGTATTCTTGACGATCGGGATGATTCTCTGTGGTATCACGCAACTCATCGTGGCCGTTGTATACGACAAACAAGGGCCCAGCACTTCAACCGGACGGGTGAGTCTTCGCCGGACAAATGCCGACACGTTTTGACCGCGTTCAATCTTCTGACACATTCTGTGCAGGTTATCGTCGGCGTCTCGGTCGTGTACATTGTCGGCTACAACGGCATGGTGGCGACCTACGCATGGCTTTGCGGTGGCGAGTTCCCGTCGCAGCGTCTTCGAAGCTACACATTTGGTCTGGCAGCCTCGATTGGCTTTTTGGGCGCCTGGCTCGCCACCTTCACCGCCCCGTATTTCATCAACCCCGATTCCCTTAACTGGGGGCCGAAGTACGGATACATTTGGACGCCGTCTTGCTTGATTGGTGCGCTGTGGACGTACTTTTATCTTCCTGAGGTGAAGAACAGGACGTTTGAGGAAATCGACGAAATGGTGAGTTCGAGCATCGAACCCAAGGTGTTTCAGAAAAAGGGTGGACATTGCTGACTCTGTGCTGTTGTGTAGTTCGAGGCACGCCTTCCCGCCCGCAAGTTCCGCACATACAAGTGTGTGGGATCTGTGGCGGCTGTGGCCATGGCCGCAAAGGAGGATGGAAGCAGTGGAAGTGAGAAGGATCACGCTGAAGTCAGGCATGAGGAAGTCATTTTCGGCAACGAGAAGGTTGCCACCGAGACTGCTGTTGCAATCGGTTGAATGTGTGTGTGTCCCTTTGGATGGAGCCCTCCTGGACCATCGAGCGTCTCGAAAGAATTGCCGGGAGTTGGACAGGCACACCAGCCACCCAAGACGAGCGTGGGCCTGAATTTCTGGCAATCAGCGAAATATATCTTGTTGCCCTTGGACAGAACACGAGGTCGGCAAGATATTTTTGAATCAACAGCGTTCTGCCACCGTCAAAGAATGTGCAATGGCTCTGGATTGAATCCCAGCCGTGTCCTGTTCAGCCCATTTCTGAATGCTTCCGGAAAGAGTTCTAGCTGTACTCATCCGCCATTCTTGACGATACCCGCCTTATACGGCAGCCATATGGTCGATAGTTAATCCCAGGGTTTGTCCCGGTCTGACTCGCTTGACTAGAGCCCAGACATGTTTCCCGCTCCATATCGCTCGCTCCAGGATTGTTGGGCTTCTTAGGTGTGTACTTCAGCCATCTTCAGACCGTTCCGCGCAGGGGTCACGGGGTAAGTGGTGTTTGTATGTAAGATTCTTGGTGGTAGTTGGAAAATGCGCGGCTGAGTCGTTCAGGTCGCCCAGCCCTCCTCCACCCAGTCGGTGCTCACTCGATCCGGCTACATGGGCCAGGCCGATAAGAAATCCTCCCGAAGCCCGTATTCCAAAGTCGGGTAACCGACAAAGGGCTCCCTAGGCCTAGTGGCCCTTGTTGTGGCCCAACCACATGGCGGCATAGGCGAGAGGAATGTCTAGTATGTAACCCACACCACCAATACCGCCAACACCACCAACTGCTATTGCACGTGGGATTTGCTGGAATGAAGGCAGTTGGGCTACTAAGCTGCCCAAGCTGCCACCATCTCCTGTCGCCATCAGCTTACGGATCTGGGCTGACTCAGGCCGATCCCAAGCGCGCCTGGACTCTGGACTCTGGACTCCCAGTGACAGGTCAGGTCCCAAGTGAGTGAAGTGATAAGTCAACTCTGCCGGCCCCGAGCTGATTGGGAAGCAGAGTCAAGTGCTGAGTATCCCTCAAGCCCTTCACCTTAAAAACCCCCGACGTCAACCTGAGGCCCCCCCTCAAAATGGTTCCCAGGTACTCTGCTTGTGACTCTGCGCATTTTGATTTTGTTCATTCGGTTGAGCCTACGACACGGCGAGCGACACGATATTTGGGCCCTGGAGCGGGATGGGCAAGTCAACAACAGATGCGATGTACGACTATCTCATTGTTGGGGCTGGTAAGTCGCGTCTCCAATCAGCCGCTGCCGATCGCTAACCGTTCTCCAGGCCCTTCGGGGCTGTGCGCCGCAAAGACGATACGCGAATGCGAATCTGAGGCTAGGGTGAAGATTCTGGACTCTAACAAAACCGTGGGTGGTGTATGGTCCAAAGAGAACCTCTATCCTGGCCTGAAGACAAATAATGTCCGCGGCGGCATCGACTTCTCCGACTTTCCCATGCACGATGGCTTTGGCATTCCTGAAGGTCAGCATGTCTCGGGCGAAGCAATGCACGAGTATATCAGAGCCTACGCCGAACACTTCGATGTCTTTCGGTTGATCGATTTCGACTCGACCGTCACGGAAATCTGCAAGCTCGAGGGCGTTCAAGGCTGGAACGTCAAACTAGGCTCGGGAGCAGATCTGCAGACGCGTAAGTTGATCATCGCCACGGGTGTCACAAATGTACCACACAGACCAGCGTTGAGTGGCTCGGAGGAATTTGGGGGCCCGATCATGCACTCGGCGGAACTAGGCATGAAAGGCAGCGCTCTCACTGACGACCCCCACGTCCAGACGATAGCGGTGCTTGGTGGAGGGAAGTCGGCCTACGACACCGTCCATCTGGCTGGCAAGGCTGGCAAGCAAGTGGAATGGATCATCAGGAAGTCGGGCAAGGGCCCTGAATGGATCTTCCCCGCCCACACCATGGGACCGCTGCAGGCGGTGCGAGAAAAACTCCCGGCGAGACGATTCGTGTCCTTTTTCAGTCCGTGCCTGTGGAACGACGGATTCGGCTGGATCAGGAACTTCCTCCATTTCACCAAGCTCGGCAAGATCATTTCGCAGGGCTTCTGGAAAAACCTTCACAAGGCGACTCTGGACGACTGCGGGATGTTGAAGGATGAGAGAACAAAGGTCTTGGAGCCGGAGCAGAGGTCCGTTTTCTTTCCTTTGTTCAAGTCAAAGCGGGTTTTCGCGCCGCTAACTCCTCTTTTCTATATAGCCCCTTTTGGTACGGCACGGCATCCGGAATCTATAGCTACGAAAAGGATATCTACGAGATGCTCAAGACCGGTCAAGTGCGCGTGCATCGCGAAGACGTCCTCCGCCTCTCCAAAGACACCATCAACTTCACCAGCGGATTGCAGGTCACGGCCGACGCCCTCGTCACCGCGACAGGCTTCTCGGCAAAGTCGACCCTCAAATTCATCCCAGACACCATGCACGCTGACCTCGGTATCCCCTCGACCAGCTACACCCAAGCGCAGTATAGCTTCTGGCAGGTCTTGAACGAGAAGGCCGACATGACCATCGCCTCCAAATTTCCCCGCCTGGTCGCCGGGCCATTCAAATCGCCCACCTCGAGCGTGGTGCAGCCGTTCAACCCAGGCATGGCCTCCGAGGTCAACTATACGCCCTTCCGACTATACCGGGCCATCGCGCCGCCGGGCCCGACCAAGGAAGGTGACAACTCGCTCGCGTTTATCAGCATGTTCTCGAACCTGGCCAACACGGCGCGCTGCGAGCTCCAGTGTCTCTGGGCCTACGCGTACCTCAACCACAGACTCGACATCCACCAAGCCACGGTCTTCGACGAGACGGCCCTGATGGCGCAGTACGCAAGACACCGCGCGCCGTACGGCCACGGCAGGTTCTTCCCCGACCTCGTCTTCGACCAGGTGCCGTACATGGACCTGCTGCTCCAGGACCTCGGGCTAAAGTACTGGCGCAAGGGCAACTTCTTTGCCGAGCTATTCAGCCCGTACATGGCCAAGGATTACAAGGGGATCGTGCAGGAATGGCTCCGTCAGAATTCCCACTCGAGCAACGAAGAGTCTTCAATCCAGCCCAAGACAAAAGCCGAGGAGGCCAGGGATCTTGAAAGAGAACCGCTTCTGAACGGCAAGGCGGCGTGACAGGAGCGCATATGGTTCCTTCGCGCTAACCGGCCTCGAATGAATGATTATGATTACATGAATTACCGACTGACTGATCGACGGATCCCACTGACTGGACTGGACTGAACCGCACTGCATTTCACTGCCATGCAATGTACTACTCACCGGATCCCTCGCTTCAGGACCACAGCAGCGCCCCCTACCCTTCTACTCCTCCGGACAATGGGATTGATGGATGGAGGGGATGGATAGAGGCAAAGGTCATGTTCAGTTTCAGCTGGTTGGGTCAAGCGGGCTTTTTATTCATTTTATTCTCCGTTGTGATTTTTCTTCTGTTTTTGTTTTATCTCTGTCCCCATTCTACTCTCCACCCTCCTTCTCCCACCTGGAGTTCCTCATTTCTTACGAGTTAGGTCCGATGCGACAAGTCATGTATCCACGACGCTCTACGGCTCTCTCGACGGCGCATAACGGGGCGGATTGATTAATTAAGTTTTACCACTTTCTTGCGTCGAAAGGATTGGACTTGACCTATTCATTCAAGCGGCTCGGCTCTCTCCTTCCCAACCCTCATCTTGCACTTGCACTCTCGTTCTTCAAAGCTAGACTTGTCATCTTTTTCAGGGGATTTTATTATGGTGGCGAGGCGAGGCGAGATGGCGCGGGATGGGACGGGATGGGATGAGAGGATAAGATGAATGAAAGATGAAAGAAAGGGCCATGACCCACCTACGAGAGGGATGATCGTTCTTGCTTGGTCGTGATCATGATCACAATCGCAATGATCGCTATGAATGATGGCAAGGATGGCAATGATCCTCACCAATTCATGACAATGAACGATGCGGAATAAGCACAAACAATGAAACAATGACAAATGAACAAACGAACGAATGACGCCGCCGACGACATTGAGGGTATACATAGATGGAGAGGTAAATAGATAGATACCAATAAGGACAGAAGTAAGATTTTCCAAATTCGAATTAGAATAGGGTATCAATCATATCTGTATCTGTCTGGCTTCAACGCAACGCTCGCCTAGAGTAATACCATACATAATACAATACAAACATATATCCATCCATCTATGCAAACAGGGAAGAGGGCGAGCCAAGGCTGAGTAAGCGTCGTGACACCCAGGTGACCAGTGACAAAGACAAAGGACAGGACGGGACAGGACAGGAAAGAGCAGGGTAAAGAAGGGATAAAAGAACCGATTCCAACCAAGGGGAGGGCAAAATAATAATGAGTAATCGGCCGGCGTGCTGGGCGCCGTGGGTCTTGATTCTTTGGGGAAACACAAACACAAACTCCACCCAGTGCCCGATGTAGCGAAAAAGAATCAAACACCACCACCATCATCATGGTAAGCAAAACGCTTTCAGGTTGACATGAATGAAAAACGGTGACCTCTTATCATCCTCGTGCGTCACTCTTAATCATACAACCACACCAACAAGCAACTTGTAATCGGTTTGCCTGATGTTTCCTGCCACTCAGGAGCCTTGTCGGCCCTGGTGCCAAGCATATCGCATGTTCTTGTTGTAGTCCCTGCAGCCTGCGGGCATTGCATCAGAGGCAGCCAGGCTCACAGAGGAGTCATCTGCCGGCGAAGGCGAGTATGTGTAGGTGGGCGCAAAGTCGTGGCCTTTGCCGTCCTTTGCATAGCGAAGCTTGAAGTCGCGGCACCCTTGGGGAACTTCGGATGAGTGCGTCGAGGAGGCGCCGCTGGCGATGATGTTGGTGCCGTACGGATACGTCAGGTTGAAGTCGTGGCCCTTGCCGTCCTTCGCGTAGCGGGCACGGATAGCGTCGCGGCAGCTCTTGGGGATGGACGGTTCTGTCGACGAGGAGGATCTGACTGAGGCACTGCTGGAGGACAGACGGGAGAAGATGGATGCGTGTTTGGGAGTAGACATGTTGGTCTGATATGGAGGTTCTGGGATGGGCTTGTATGAGAGAATGAGGAGTGAATCAATGGGTGTTTGAATTTATGTAGAACTTCAATTGAGTCTTCGTCTTCGTCTCTGTCTCTTGTGTTTGTTGTTTGATGTGTATTCTGTAGAGACGAGTTCTTGCTGAGAGGACGAAGGGTCAACTTATACCTCGAAGCCCTGGCCTCTATCCCATACACAGAGTAAGCAGTGCCCCTGGCCGTGACGGCCTCACCGTCTCGGTGCATCAATGATTTCCAATGATCAATTAACACACCGACCAAGCCATGTCATGGTGCCTGTGACATTCGGTGAGCTACACGAGGGGGACAGGTGGCTGTGAGTGCTAGGGCTGAGTCGGAACTGGAAAAACATCCAATCCGGGCAGCCATTAGCAGGAAGCCATCTCACGGTGCCAGCGACTATGATGGAAGGAGCAACCGTGTCGGGACTGAATGGAAGGGAAGATGTCGACTGATTGAAGCGGCAAGTGTCGAAACAGCAAAGCGCGAACTGTGCCTCAGCCAGCCCTGGGGAAAGGCTTGCTGCGCGCAGCCATTGTCCATGGATTCGGGCAGTCAGGTCTGACTGAAAAGATGATATTCGACGCGATGGTGTTACGTCTAGCGCCCGCGGACGAATCAAGATTGCAGCATCATTCTGCAGATTCGGCGCTGATGATAATTGTGGTAACCGTTCAGGGTCGGCTACAGAAGCTTCGGGGGGCTGAGCCCAGCTGGAGTCTCCGAAAAACACGAGACGCCCATTGCATGGGGAAAGTGACTACCGGGTAGCGGCATGGCATAGCAGAACGGCCCAAACAACTTCCCCCCAACGTTAGAAGAACTGAAAGCGAGCCTTCCCCCTTTCGACGAGCTCCCATTCCAGTGGACGTGCACTTGCAGATCTGGCTCGAGGCCATTGGCTGCGCTTGACCCGATTTGGCTGCAATAATGGCCATATGCCCCCGGAGTCTCTGCTTGGCCTTGGTGTGCATCTTCATTCGAAACAGTGCTGGTGGCATCTCAGGCAGCCACTTAAAAGACCCAAGGTCCCTCGTCCCCGAGAAAACAAATGCGGTCCCAATTTATGCTGTTTGACGTGTACTTGTGTACGTGTCGGCGACCAGATTCGTATATCGGGGGTGAACACGTCTCAAGGTCCCGACTAGGCCGTTCACCCACTCCGCAGCATTGGAATCAATATCTAGTGGCTTGCTTGAAGATAGGCACTGTCGTAAAATCGTCGTGGTTCCACAAGATCTCATTAGACGGGCCAAGTTCAGCGCCTTCGTCAGTGCTGGGCAATCCCGCTTTCTCGTTCTCGCTAACCTCGTGTTTTGAAAACCCCTTCCTATCTTTCGGGAGCCAAACTTTCGGAGTTTTCGAGGCCATCGCCGGCAGAAGATATGCATTTTTGAGTTGCTCGTCGTTATAGGAATTTAATTCTTCTGATTCACCCTCAGGGTCCTGAAGCCATGGTCGAAGAGTCTCCTGTGAAGCGAAAATACGCGGCTCGAGCAAACTGGCAAGTGGATCGAGCAAGACCGCCGGAACTTTTCCCGAACCAAGCCGGTAGACCAGTGATCGATCGGCCTGATTGGCACGAGATCCAGTGTCCACCTCGTCGTCTCTGAGAAGAGGTTGCTCCTCGTCCTCATCCGAAAACACATTGACCGGCATATACTTTTCCAGGGGTGAAAGGTATTGATTGACCGTCATGTGGTAAAGAGCGGTGACGACTAGCAACACAGTCATGAGAGTGGAAGGGCCAGCCACCTTCTTGATCCCAAACAGCCCAATCAAACATAGTTCCGCGAGGTAGACACCTGTCATCAAATGCTGCAGGCTCCTGGTATAGCTCTCTCCCCGCGTCTCGGTCTTGACTTGAATCACGTAAAGCAGGTTGTATTTGTAGCTTAGATAGAATAGGAATAAGCCAATCGCCGCGAATCCCAACACCAGCGGTGCAATACAAGAATAGGCGATTGCAATGACCGCTAGATTCGTGAATTTGGGATAGACATTGAACCAGCTGATCCCCTTCATCTGTGCATAAGTGTTGAATTTCTGTCTCGGGGTCTTGTTCATGACATGGTAAAAGAACAAGAATGACAAAAGATCACTGTAATTCAAAATATTCTTCGATGCGGTGCCGAGGCCTTGGACAATGAAGTACGTCAAATAGAAGTTTGAGGCTTTGGGGAGGTTCTTCGCTAGCAGGGTTGGGACGGTTGTTGGTTGGTTTGCGACCTTGGTAGCTAAAGCAGCAGCCCCGGACGAAAACGTCGTGATGAGGAAGACTTGAACCACTTGGAAGGTAAAGTACCATGTTTGAGCCCACTCAACTGCTGATTTGCTTGTTGGTTGACCAGATAGCGTCGCCACATATTGAAAGAGGTATGGTACATAGGACACCACGGAGCTGAGAAGCAGGGGTGGCACCAGTCCTGTGAGCAATCCGAGGATAGGAGCCGGGAGGTTGTTGATGAATCGCAGAAAGTGAAATTTGTGAGCCAGATAATTAATGTTGGAGATTGTACCAATGATACCGACAGGGATGGACCAGAAGATGATTGTTGCAACGGCAAGTGCTATGGCTATGTAGGAATATGTGATTCGGAGTGATGGATCGAGATTGAGGTTTTGCCAGATGACCTCTTTCGGCTGGATTCCGATGTATTTTGGCTGTAATGTAAGGGGTGATGGATGTCGCACTTGCTGGAACGCTTGGTGGGCACTGACTTGGTCCTTGAACTCGACAAATATTGCTCCAGTTCTCTTACCTGGGGAGCTGGAGTCGGCCTGCCGAACCCGGTCCACGTCGGAAACAAGATTGGTAATGTCTTCTCGCAATCGGGAGATGCTGTCAACCTCTTCTCCGACGAGGTACTTTGACCTATGCTTAGGTCGATGCACCCCGCCACCTGGTTTTGGCAGCTGGCTAGAGCTTGCATCATTGTCCTCTGGAGCATCATCTTTGCTGCGGTTGGCGCTTTTCAAAAGTTTTAGTTCCAACCCTTCCAGTTCGTCGATTTTGCCGTCTCTCTTGTGAACAACTTTTTCTAAGTGGGTCACATTAGAAACGACCCAAGACTTCACAGCATGCCCACCAAAGTACCGGCGAAGATTTCTTTCTTGAAGGCCCTCAGGAGGCACATTTAAGTACAATACCACTCGAGAAGAGAGCCGAGTTGCATTTACCGGAATTGTCTGGTAAGCTTGACGAAGGCCCATCACAAAGAGCCTTTCTCTGGTGATGAGAAGTATGATGAACCCTAAGGGCAAGGCATTAGCGTATTCAGACGAGTGGAAGTATATTACCTTACCAAAGAATACCCAGGCTATAACAGCATGCGCATAAAGACGTCTCCCATCAGCGACATTGCTGAACGATATCCTGTCCAGCTGAGTTGCACCACCTCCGCCCGTGGCGTTGATCGGAAAGAGAATTGGCCAAGTTAGGCAGCAGCCCACGACGCAAATGAGGACAGTCAGTCGGAGGAACCGCAAGAAAAGATAGGCCTCCAGTGAGGAATGGCGCAAAACAAACTTGTCGTCGAGAGCGCGGAAGTCATGCCACCAGGAGACGGATGTATGACTAGACGAAGGAGTGCGATCCCTGGGCCTTGTTAGGATCCACTGCTCGGCTGTATATTCGAAGTGCTTACTTGTGATTGATGGTGCGAAAATACGTCCTTGGTGCGTAAATGTTTCGATATCTCCAGCGAACAGACACAAATGCCAGTAAGAAAACGGCAGCCGTTATGGCAGTGGGGATAAGTGCAGCACCGATGGCAGCAAATGAGGTTGAATGTGGATTGCGATGGCCGCCAGAGCCTGGGGTCTTTGGAGCCTGTTAGCTGTGTAGTCTTGCAAACCATGATTGCTTCCTGGAACAAGGAAGTAGCCAGCCCCTTATGTACATCCGACTATTGCTCGAGCTAGAGACATCTCGGGCTTCGATGGGCGTCACTGACCTTGTCCTTAAAGGCGTCCATGTCGACGTTCCAAGTCCTCCCTCCAAGCGAAACAGACAAATCCTACTGAGAATGGCACATCGAAAGTGCACGCCGTTGTGGGCAAGACGCAGCAACCGAACAAGGAGGGGGGTGATGTTGAACGTTGCTTGTTGGTGAAGATGTGAAGAGGCGATGGAGTTGCCAGTCACTCGTAGTCTGAAATTTCGCGTTGCAATCTGACGTCATAGAATCCCTTACCACCATCACCGCCACCAAGACATGATTCATGGTGCTCAAATACGAAGAGTTGGGGCGAGATATCAGGTTCGCCATATACCGCGTACCTTGTGCCATCGTCGCGAAGGGGAAATGGAAACATCAAGTTACGAAGAACGCTTATATTATGTGTAAGAATATTTTGTTCCTTGTTATTCATCTGGCGTGGCTCATGTCCAACTCCACACGCTTGTCAGGACGGCGTACCGTACGTTTGTAAAATGGCCCAGAAGCTGGCCAGGCGCAAGTTATTCCTTACGCCCACTGAAACTCCTCTTCCAGCTGGTCATTCGGCTTGAATTTTCTCCAGATGGCGAGCTCGGAGACCCTAGATCATCGTCCTCCGCTAACGTCAAGCCTTGCATGGTGCTCGGCATCGGGGTTGTCCTGGTAGGAGTGACTGGTTCTCCAGCCGAAAACAGTCGCTCGCTAACTCGCCGGCCGAGTCCGCCACCTTTTGAGTCGGCGTTGAAGGCAGGCTGCTGAGCGACCGGTTCAGACGGGACGTGGTACTCCCGCCGAGGGCCATCGACAGGGGCGATATCCTCAGCCATAGCATCCTCGTAGCTGGGTGGAGCGTCATCGGGAATGTCTGATTGCTCATGGGGACTATAAGAGCCAACTTGAGCCGGGTACGAGTTGATCTCGGACAAAGGTGTTGTTGGCGTCCCCGAGGGCGTCTCTGGTTGTAAAGACATGTCGTTCATTTCGGTCGGCCTTGGTGGGGATAGACGTAACGGAGACGGTTGAGGGCGAGGATTATTGGCCATGGCCTTCAGCAGCTGAGGAGGAGGAGCGATGCCGGAATACACCAAAACAGGCAGACGCAATGGAAGGACCATAAGTTCGGGTCGCACACCACTAGCCATAGCATGTGCCAAGCCTACAGTGACCTCTAGGTCATACCGCCGAGAGATGTTGCAGGTGTCGAATGAAGGGCAGACCGTGTTTGGGAGAGGCAAGTCATCCCACAGTCGAGAGGGCAGTTTCCATTCCTTACGACCTTTGTCGATAGGGTTTCCTAGAGGCATGTTCATGTTCGCCTGTGACATCAAGAGCCATTTTGTGGTTTCAGTTCTCTCCAAATCGACAGCTCTGACCTGAGTGTACCCTGTTAGTTCAATCTGGAGCGTCCTGAGGTAGGCGGTTGCCGAGCTATCGTTGAGCTTCTCAACCAATATTCGCAGCGGCAGAGGTTCGTTGCATGTGATGATAGCGGGACTAGGAAGACGGGCATCGACTTGAAAAGCGGGAGGCTCCTCCTCGGCGGATGTTGGAGTTGAGGACTTTCTGCCAAAAAGGCTGGACATTCTTTTCTGCGACTCGGCCGGGTATCTCTGGAATTGTCTCTTCCGCCTTGCAAACGTTTCCTCATGACGATTGAGAGGTCGAGGAGGTTCGATGGGCAAAAATCTGATATCGGCAATCTTTGTCATACATTAGATGTCTCGTCAGACGAGCCATGCCGAGGGAAGCATACCGCTCTGATGTTCTCTTGGAAGAACTTGGGTCGGACGATTGTTGCCTTGACGTAGTATTTTATCTCGGCCTCGCCAGGAAAGCCACTCAGCGACGGAGGCAGGGTCTTCTTCACATGTTTTGTGATGTCTGGGGCGAATTGGACATTCACATGACCAAGTTTGATATCTTTCAGCGCACTCGGATTCTTTTGACAGTCATTGTTGAATGGAAACTGTCGCAGCCATTTAGCCGCCGTCACCGTCCGGGCCCGAACGCAGAAATTGGAAGGGTCTGACCTTGAACTTGAACGGGTACAGATATTGCCCGGCGAGGAGGGTATACGCGGAGGCGCTACTTCTTTCTTGGAGCTCGGGCGTTGGAAAGACGGTGAGGACTTTGTACAAGAGCTGAAGCCTGGAGTGTGAGCACAAGCTGCGATAGACAGGGGCGACTCTTCTCACCAACCTTGTGCAATTCTAGCTCCGTCCTCTTCTTATCCGAACGCTCATTGTTGGGGAACTTGGGACCGGCGAGCCGAGTTCGACTCTCGCCCTCGAGCTTGACCGTGACTGCAGAGATGGTGGCATCGTTGGGAAGGATGAGGATAACGTTGCCCGAGACGAAATCGAGATTTGTGTAGCACCTCTGTTCGGGTTGATCAAACTGAATACGGACCGACATGGATCCAGCGTAGAACAGGCATTAGGGCATCGAGGTATCAATCGATGGACCAAGTTGTGCCGGGTGGTAAGAGGTGACCGTGACTTGATCCTGGTTGTGTTGCGTGAGGAGCCTTGGTGGCGGGTGGTGGAGATGGGAAGCGCCTTGCGAGGCTGAGCAGCTGAGCAGCCAAGCGGCACTCACCATGGCAGCCAAGATGGTCGAGGCACCAGAGGCCCCAGAGGCCCCATAGGCACAGCCAGTCCCACTGTTGACTTCCTCAGGCTTGGGGGCGCACGTCGTCACTGGCAGTTCCCGCGAGCAGTCCCTGTCGAATCATGGCGAGTGGCGGCGACCCGGTGGAGGGGCCACCAGGGCGAGCGGAGAAGCAGTATTTCTTGGGACTGGCCTTCCCATTTGTCCCTGTGCAGCTGGCATGTGCCTTCATATTTCACGCTTTATGCAGACCTCGAAAAACAAGCTGACTGGTTTTGAAGAATTCTCCCAATGTAACTGACCATCCTCCTCCTGGTCTCCGGTTGCCCTGCACCGAGACCACGACATGTAATTACCGTCTCGGATGAAACCAGCTCAGACAGCGCGCAGCAAGGCAACAACCAAGGCTCGTGAACCTGTCAAGCACACCAAGACATTCTCTGGCTGCTGGACCTGCCGCGAAAGACACGTCAAATGCGACGAAGCCAGACCCCACTGTGCGCGATGTCTCAAGGGCGGATTCCAATGTCAGGGATACGGCATCAAGCTCGTCTGGGTCGATCCAGACAGCCAGGAACGCGAGCAGAACATCAGGCGGGTCATCGGCACGCCAACAGTCTATGACGACGGGTCAAATTTTGTGAGGGTCGACGTCCATGAGGCGTTGGAGGAGATAGAAAGACTTTCGCCGCAAGCAGGATGCCTTTCGTCGGGTCCATTCTCGGTCTTTTCCCTCCAAAGGTCTAGAACGGGCAGTTTCGAAGGATTTCACGGGATAGAACCTCTGGCGCTTCCAAACCGCGAAAGAAGAGACTCGGCGTCGTCGCCAACAGATCAGACAGGAGAGGTATCAGATGAAAATGCCGACGATCTGATAGAAACTGTCATCTCACCATTCACAAGCTATCCTCGAACGCCGTCATCGTACACTCCTCCCGACACCCCCCCGCTGTGGCCATCGACATCGAGCCCTGCTCCTCTGCCGCTCATAATACGCCACCTGGACCTCCTCCCTCGGCCCGCCGAACAAAGAGCCCTGATTCACCACTGGACGGACTTCGTCTGCTGGCACCTCGTCCCCGTGGACCGGCCGGACAACCCCTTCCGAAGCGTCTTCACGCCCATGGCCCTCGCGGGTCTCGCGTCCCCGTCAAACCAGTCAAACGGACAGATTGCACTTTTTCACGCCCTGTGCGCCACATCGGCATTCAGCCGTGGTCAGCTCCTCAACGGAGACAACAGGAACCTCACCTTGGCGATGAAACATTACAATCTAGCCATCATGCACCTGCGCCACAGCCTTGCGAATCTCAGGGACAGAGATGACAACAACCACCTTGGAGGTGGTCAAGAAGTACATCTTCAACGAGGCTCCATCCTCGCAACCATTACCATGTTCTCGGCAATGGACATGATCACCGGCCGCTCCAGCGAATGGCGCACGCATCTGCAGGGCGGTGCCTCGTGGCTGTCGACCATTGAAGAAAGCGAGTGGGACCGCGACAAGTCCTCCTCGATGGTCTACCAAGGCTACCTTGCCATCGCGGCGCTATGCAATATTAACCTGCCCTCCACCATTGACGTCGAATCCGAGAACTTCCTGGGTGATGCGAGACACTATGTTCTCGACCGGTTCTTCGGTCTCACCCGTCCGATCTTGAAACACATTGTCGTTATGAACAGCCTGATCAAGCGCATCTCTAATACCACGGCTTCCGACCCGCCGACAGCCGAGACGTTGGATGATCTGGAAACCCAACTGTACTCCCAGACACCGTCGAATCTAGACCTCACGGGCCTCCCACCTCTTGCTCAATCCTTAACGTTGCACCACGCCTACGTCTTCTACTATGCCTCGCTAATCTACTTCCTCCGCACCGTCCGGCGCCTCCCCCCGGATGTCCTCTGCATCCAACACATGGTTTCAAAAGCCGTCACGCACCTCGAAGATATCGAAAGCCTGGGCGGCGACAGTATAGGCTGTACATTAGTCTGGCCGCCATTCATTGTTGCGTGCGAATGCTTAAGTGGGGAGCTGCAGGAGAAGATGCTTGAGTGGTATAGGCTGAAGAGGAGGCACGGATTCATGAATCTGGAGCTTTCAAAGGATATTGCGAGAGAGCTGTGGCGAAGACGGCAGCTTGCGGAGGAGGGCGGCAAGACGGATGCTGATATACAGTGGCAGGATGTTTTGAGGGAGATGAAAATGGATATAGTCCTTGCTTGATTGTTTATTTTAAGAAAAGCAAAGTGAATGGAGGAGCCGCGACATATTGAAATTGAGGGTTCGGCTCAACAAGCAAAAGGGTTTTCGGAATTGAAGTCACCGTCCGAGTTGAGCCGATATGAAGGATCGGATGACGAGGGTTGTCTGAATCGCGCGTCAAGCCGCTGAAGCAGCACATTTATCGAATCCGCAAGGACTCTGTCCACGAACTCTTGCTCTCCAGACGTAGTGCTCGCGGGTCCGAACATTCTTTGGTTGATCTCCGAGGCTAGCAGTTCTCGACCTTCACGCACAAAAAAGGCAATAAAGTCTTGCACTGTATCCGCATGCACACTGTCAACGTACGGATCCAATGGCAACGTCGAGTTCGGAAACAGGATCTTATAGATGTCAAACCACGCGTCTGAGCGACTTCGACCCATTTCCCGCCTTTTGATCGCCATCAGTTGATCCTGAGTCATCTTCTCTTCGAACGGGCAGAGCTGTTGTTGGCAAGATCTCTCCACAATATGGGCATCTAAGACCACTTTTGAGTCTAACGAGGAGAAGCAGATTGGGCAGTGATGCTCAGGCCGACGATGGACGCGATATAAATGCTGTTTCAGGCGAGCAATGTCTTTGAGAAAGCAACTCGAACATCCACGATAATTCTTTTCAAGCTCATTGCGTTCAGAATACCGGCAAGGGTCAAATTTTGAATATGGGCAAGCCAGGAGTCTCGACGCAGTACACGTCGGCCAACCGTCAGATGTCCTTGGGATTTTGCTGCGCCTCGACCCTTCTTCGTCATCCGGGGGCGGCCTCTTCCGCGGAGGATTGTGAGCTGATGAACCAGGCGTTGTGATAGAGCTCGAATTTGCAGTTCCGTGTGTATGGCTAGATATGCTCGACGTGGGACTTGTCTGCGAAGAGCTCTCGGCACCATCTATGAGCGCATCTGTTTGGCCGAGATAAAGTTCAACGAGCATTTTCGCAAGTGCATCAAGAGACACCGCTGTGGTTGGTGAATCGCTGAAAGTTGCCCAAACAGAAGAATCATCTCCCGCTACAAATGAGGCTTCTCCATCCGATTCGAACCATAGCGAATTCGAGGAGTTCGAATAGGATGTTGAGAAAGACGAAGGCCATGGAGTTGCAGTGTCAGTGATGGATTGTTGCGTATTAGCGGCTGCCACATCTGCTTTGTACACAGAGGCCGCATTCTCATCCTTGTCCTCGACCTTTACAAGCCACTGGTCGACTCTTTCGGCCATATGACTCGTTAGCCGATCTCTGCCGAAACTTCCACGCCAAACTTTACTTACGGCATCGTTGGCAGGAGATCTTCGGCGGTATACATTGCTTTGCGTGATAGGCTCCAATCCGGCTCTTGCCTGGGCTTGGAACTTGTAGGTTGTGGAATGGATGCATCCGTATCGACGGGGAATATTTTCATTGATTGTTGGATGTCATTGTCCTCGAGATCTCCGACATCGATACCGGAGTCGCAAACGCTGTAATATCCAGAGGAAATCGACAGAGTTGAAGGGATCTCAGCAGATCCTGAGCCATCCTCATAGAAGTAGAAGTTGAAATTGTCATTAAATTCAAAACCTTCCCTTATTTCAGAAGACTCTAATTCGAAATCGAAAATGTCGAAATCCAAGTCGTTCATGATCCTCATTACAGACTCAATGTGCCTGCTGGTTGTGTGATTCTCGTTCCGTGCTTGGGTATTTACCAGCTAGGAAGACACTGATGGGAAGAGCAGATCTGGGCTGTCAATGATGATATTCGAGAATGATCCCCGTTTGGTGCAGCCTGACCTCTCCGACATGCTCACAATTGAACAACACACCGCTGTGCGTACTTACCGCGCCATCCTTCCGAAGCTGTGCATGGCGGCTGTGCTAACAGCCAATTGCGCGGCATCCTTCACATGAAAGGGAGACAGCAGGTCAGGAGGGAGTTCCAGCGAAGCGAGGTGATCGCGAATACGACATCAGAGAACCAAGCTAATGTGGCTGTCGTGGTCATGGTTTGGGATTGGATTGATGAGGAGATAGGGTGCTGAAGTCAATCACGAAGGACAATCATTTGTCTGACTGGACATGGTAGTACAGATTGCGCAGACTAGTATGAAGAGAATCTGTCAGACAGAAATATATTTCGGCGCCCTTCCTTTGCTCACCATTGTCAACAGGCATCCAGCTTGATACAATATCGTAAAGAGGTGAGAGAAGTGAGGCGCAGGGTTCACTCTCCCCCGTCAATATTCCCTTCTGTCGAGGAACCTTCAGCTCCCTTGTCATTCTACGCAAGAAGGTGAAATCCAAAGCGCGAACACAGTGCCACAATGATACACGTGGCAGCATTGCCAGCGGGCCATTCTTACCATTCTCTTCTTAGATTCCTCTTTCAATAGAACAGATTTCCTCCTTTCGTGTTTGCGCAACATGTATCATCTTGTCCGCTCCCTGTACCTCTATGCAACTAGCAAGCCAGGTAAGCCTCGCAAGACCACAGCTGCATCTGCACCGTGTCAACATGGCTGACCTCGCCTGCTTGCAATCAGAGTATTCCATCATCCTCCTTGGACTGGACAACGCCGGCAAAACCACTCTTCTCTCACAAATAAAAGCGCTTTACAACACTACTGCAGAGCCGGTAGCTGGCCAGACCGGAGATGCCCCCGCTTCGGACACCGCGGGCAACACTGTGCCCACCGTAGGCCAAAACGTTGCAACTATCGACCTGCCCGAGATGTATTTGAAGATCTGGGATGTGGGCGGACAAATGAGTCTAAGAAAATTATGGACGAGCTACTATAAAAGTGCGCATGCCGTGGTGTTCGTGGTGGATAGCACGGACCTTGGGAATGGAGATATCGAAGATGCGCCGAAGACGCCTGGGTGGCATGGGCGCAAGAAAAGCTATGTCGGGAAGGCTGGCGATGAAGACGAGCCACAGACACCGTGGACTCCGATGACACCTATGACACCAGGATTCTTCTCGTCGGGACTGCCCCAGGGTCGATTAGATGAATGTCGAGCTGTTTTAGAAAGCGTGCTCGAAAATGACGACACTGCCGGGATTCCGATATTGATTCTGGCCAATAAACAGGACAGGGAAGATTGTCTCGAAGTTGTCAGGATCAAGGAAGGCTTTGTGAAGAAAGTGTTCGAAGGCGAGAAGGGTGGAATGGTTCGAGATAGCCGCGTCTTGCCTGTGAGCGCGCTGAAAGGGACAGGAGTAAAAGAGGCCGTGGAATGGGTCAAAAGCCGGGTCATGTGGAATAAGGAAAGCCGTCCACCGATCATGAGGTGAAAAGCGCCAGTCCGCTGAGGATGACGATCCACGACAAGACAAGCGCCATCTATTGCGACTATCTTTCAGCTACAGACTGACACGGGCCCAAAGTAGACGAGACCAACTACTCGCTCTTTCCACAGTGCCTATCGATACATCAAGCCTATCAAGCCTCAAGCGCCTCAATCTTGAGCAGTGCGGCCGCAGTGTCCCTCGCAGTCACATCTAACGGTGTCCACTTGAACTGGAACACTTCATCTACGTCTTTTGTGTCGAGCCTCGGCAGTGTTAAGCTCAATGCCTCATCATTATCCTCGCCAATTCGATCCGAGATTTGTAATGCGGACTCCTTCCGCAACGCATCGGCAATCTGATTGAAGATCATAGGATGTCCGACGACAAACCGCCTATTCGCTGCATCGGGGTTGGTGAGCGCGAGGATTTGGACTTTCGCAAGATCTCGGACATCAATCTATGCGCAGAGCCTAGATCAGCGCTGTCGCTCCAAAGGTGCCGCTTCACTGGCAGCTGGGGGAAAGAAGAAGTGCGCTCACCCATCCTGGAAACGCCGTCATTGGCACCTTTGCACTTTCACTCTTCTTGCTGTTCATTATGGCATGAATTAGGCTATTGCTGAAATTGATTTTCTCTACGCCAGCCACTTTCTGCAACATGGGACCAAAAATCAAGGGCGGCATAAAGTTCGTCACGGTGAAGGATGGTTTCTCTTCTTCCACGAACTTCCACAGGGCTTGTTCGGCGAGCTTCTTGCCAACGCAGTACGAGATCTAGAACGAAACGAAGTAGTGGCGTTAGAAGGTCCCTCAAGAACTAGCGGTGTTCACCTGTTCAGTATAACACTGTACCGAGGACATCCTCGTTTAGAATAGAGGGAAACCTCTCACGTTCGAAGCCAAAACAAAGAGGAAGAGTTTACTCACGTAATTACTCTCCGCCTTGACAGCGTCCTCCCTCCCCAAAGGCAACCACTCCCCGCTCCCAAAAATTCTGTTCTTGATATCCTCCTGGTCGCCGAGCGTGATGGCATTCAGAC
Organism: Cladophialophora bantiana CBS 173.52; assembly: GCF_000835475.1. Classification (NCBI taxonomy): domain Eukaryota; kingdom Fungi; phylum Ascomycota; class Eurotiomycetes; order Chaetothyriales; family Herpotrichiellaceae; genus Cladophialophora; species Cladophialophora bantiana. The sequence goes on from NW_015971595.1 coordinate 168,829, forward strand.
TCCCGGTAACACTCATGGCCTTCACATTCTTGCCGTACGTCTTGGCGCTGCGGAGCAGACCCAGATTTCCCAACACGTTGGGCTTCTCAAAGGACTCTTCGAAGCTGACGCTGTCGGGGATATCGACCATGGGGGCCGCGACGTGCACAATGTACTCGATCTCCGGGTGTGATTGGAAGATGGCGTCGAAGGCTCCCGGGGCGGTGAAGTCGGGGACCGGCTCGATGGTGATCCTAGATGAGGAGGTGGGCCAGGACGGGTTATTATCAAGCAGAGACTTTGCTGAGGATGGGGAACGGACGGCGAGGACGACACTGTGGTCTTGGGCCAGGAGCTCGTCGAGGACTGTGGCGCCCAGGAATCCATTGCTTCCAGTTAACAACGTCGTGGGAGACATGCTGACGGACAGTTGGGACTTCGAGAACTCAGAAAGACCGCGAAAACTTAAGAGTTCAGGCAAGGGGAGTTGTGAGATGTGGAAGAAATGGGTGGGAGATAGAACGTTGAGATAGACTGGTTCAATTCGAACTTGTGGCACATATTTATACTGCTGGCTTGCTTCAACCATCCGGGCCATGCATTACTCTGATGCCCTGTCGTGCGACGCCGCGCCCCAACATTTCTCAGCACACAATACCTATCAGAGCTCATTTCAAACATCTTGTAAACGAGGCGGGCTCAAGACCAAAAGACAGCACCACTAGAATTGCAGGCCTGATGTGCTTCATGGGAGTTTTTTCAAGTATCTGCCATCTGAGGCCAAGGATAGCCAATGCCAACCCATCGTGCTTTGTCAGCCTGCTTGGGAGTTCTCATTGGACCATTTCTCAATTGGGCAGGACGAAGTTGCCGTATTAGGACAGGAACAAAGAAATAAATGTATTTCCCGAGAGATCATCTTTTGTGGTTTGCAGCATTTCTCACACGAGAGTTTGGATTACATAGGATTGGACCCTGTGCGGAAGCTTCTGTCATATCCACCGTTCCTGGTGCTTATCAAAGCCGATGGATTGCAAATCGATATTCATCTGGTTGAGCATCATCTCCATGGTAAAGTACTACAGTAAAATGCAAAATTAGTGCGCAAAAGAGGAGATGGTCACCAACCTCTGACTTACGTTCTCTTCGGGCTCAGCGTCCTCCTCATAATTCATAAGCTCTGTCTGATCAGTTTCTTCCGTCTCTCTTTGACTCTGGTCGTCCTTCAGATTGCCTGCATATCTGCCAATGAGGGCCTCCCTCTCACGCTCACCTTTCCATAGTCGTGAGTCCTCTTCCAATTGTCGACGCCATTGGGCAACGCCTCCCATCCTGTCAATTCGCTCTTTGGCAGCAGCGAAGAGCTCTTCGGCAGCATCTTGAGCAACAGTTCGCCACCGGGCAATCAGAGTACGCAATTCATCATCTTGCTTTGATCCTTCGATCTGAAGAGCTTCCTCTGCTATTTCAAGAGACTGGCGCAGTTGGCTGAGGCGAATGGACAATGCAGTGTGCTGCTTTTGGAGATCTCTCGACTCGGGGTCGGCAGCTGTTAGTCGGGAAGAAGAACGTAATTCGGAGGCGCTTGGAAGAGATAATCGAACAATGTCTGGTTTGATGTCTGGTGACGACTGGTGAGGGCTGGAGGAAAGCCCCGCAGCCGGAAGGTGAATATGAGCTGGTTCAGCAGATGGCTGAGGTTGAGGGTTAGCTGAGCGAAGCGGTGAACGAAAAGGCTTGTTTCGGAACCCGCAATGTTGATGCAGCTTTCTTCTCTTCTCCAGGGGCATTTCGTTTTTTCATGTGGAGAGACAAGAAAAAAGGCGCGTCAGTATTACTGTTGAATTGCCATCATCAATGCCCTGACCAATATGAAATTCTGTGGACGGAATGCGCGGAGATGGGGAGGAGTGGGCATTTGATGACCCAACAGGCAGCTGCTCGGCGACGATGTGGGAATCAGTAGTTGATTTCTCGACTATTAACGGTGGCCAGCCTGAGATGCCCGAAGGTGTTGGTGCCGCGACAAGGATTTTCTGTGGATTTCTCTTTACGGGCGATTGACAAAGGGAGCCAAAGGTGACGGACAGAGGAGGGTGGTCTTGGGGTGGTGCATCACGAGAGGGAGGCAAAAGCTAAAGTGGCCACAGAGTGGCAGAGAACCAAGAGTGGATTGACTGCGCAAGCGATAGAAGCCGCGCTACCAAATGCGGTTAGTGCCGCTGGGCGTCTTCCTCCTGACTAAAAATGCAGGCGGCCGGCGGGGCGCTGCACCGATAGAGAATTACGGTTTGTCTGACAGAAGGGATTGCGTGCTCTAAGCTTGCTCTAGGCGTAACTTTCGCGCCAAGATTTCAAATGACCTCTTGACCATCCCAATGCGGGTTCTCACAACTCCAAACCCAACACCCTTCCCGACCCTGGTCGCTTCATCTTTCTCTCGCGCGCCGTGAGCAGCAAACCGCCCTGCGCCCTCTCTCTCACGCTCTCCTGGTCGCCGCCTCCCGTTCTGCCGTCACACGCGCCTCTCATCCCCTTCAGCCCTCTCACTTTTCTCTTGCGCTCCCCAGATCTGATCTGAGCCAACCCAAACCCAAACCCATACCCATAACCACGCAAAAATCCCAAGCCATGCAATCCAGAATGATCCGGCCACTTACACACAAAATCACACGCCAGGTCCAGCTCCAGCACCGTCTTTGTCTCATCCCCTTCAACTCGCATGCCCACCTCATCTTCACTTTTTCTACTACTCATCATCACCCCTTCTACCCATCAACCTGCACTCACCCACCATGACCACTTGTCACCAGTCCATTCCACCGTCACCGACACCACTCAACTAAGTTGACCACAATAATAAACTAGCACCTCAGCTTCACGCACGGACAAATAATCGCAGCCACTCTGCCTCCTCCCACCAGCACAAGCCTTACCAAAGCTGACCCTTTGACTGCACACACACATTAACCTTGCCTCTCATCGAAGACCTCACCGTCGTTTTCACCCTGACACCTTCTATAATACCCATCCATGGCCATGTCCTCCTCAAGCACGACGGGTCGGTCACCCTCTGCCTCGGCCAAAGCAGACAAGAACAAAAAACAAGTCAAGATTGTAATGCTCAAGCTGGCACCAAAAATCCTCCGTCGTTTCGAGGACCCTCCAGCCCATTCGGAAGAGCAGGCCACACCCTCAACAGCCTCATCTCCCCCTGCTGCAGTCGAGGAAACTTCTACCTTGAAAGTCCCCGAGGTCAATGACAATGCTTCCGAGGCCCCCTCGACCCCGGCTCCCACACCTGGTGATGCAGCCGATACCTCCAATGGCGACGGCTCGAAGAAGCGCAAAGGAGGTTCGTTGACAGGCATCAAGAGAAGTCTAGGACAGTTGTCTGATGTGAACGGACTACCGAAACCTCGGGGCAAGCCTGGTCCCAAAAAGAAACCCAGACTGTAAGTACATTCGACCTTTGACAGTGCATGTTCTCGTACACGTTACTGACGCTGCTGTTATAGTGAAGACGGCACCATTGATCATGGCGCCGCAAAAGGCTCGACTATGGCTGGCATCGGTGCTGGACACAAGCTGGGTCCAAAGGCAAATCAAGGTGCCATCAACGCCGGCCTGCGTGCCCTCGACCGATCTGGCAAGCCCTGTCGCAAATGGAGCAAAAAGCCCTTCATCCTTAAGAGTTTCACTGGAGTGGTTTGGGAACTTGACTCATGGCGAGGGACAGAGAGACCACAGGCGCTTAATGGTGAAGAGTCAAGCGATACCAAGGAAATCTCACAGCAAAGTTCCAGCGACATTAAACCTAACGAAAGTGACGTCGCCATGGAGAGCAATGCTGGCGACCAAGCAGATCCCATGCTCATGTCGACGCCCGCTGCCAGTTCTCCAGCACCGATACCACCCTCATCAGCAGCCATTGCTGCTCAAGGTTGATGACCCGAATTAGGCATCACGGCTTAATGTCAGAAGCCACCTGGTGACTTCTGATGCGACAAAAATTGTCGGTAAAGTGTGATACATCAGCGCGCATTCCAAAAAGTTCAGAGCATTTTGGGTCCCTTCACTGCCTTGATATTAGAGCCGGTAGAGCTCTGAAATGGCACCGGCTACAATGTGGTTCACCATACGCATGACGTTTTCGGATCATGGTTCTATTTCGGGTCTTGTCATGGGCCTTCAAACGGAGTATCATGAATTGACATGGGGCTTGTACTACAACAGCAGGGGAGCAATCCTTAACAACGGTTCTGGTGGGATTCTCAGAGAACTGAAAGAGTCGTGGGCTTGATCCATTTCGGCGTTTGTCTTTGTGGCTGCTGTACGAATAGACGAGAATGAAGAACAATCACATATATCAAGCCCTAAATATCGTGATCCTGCTTATATCAAATGGTGTCATTGTGCTGGGGTGTCACTCACCATGATGGCGGCATTTGCTTGGTCTGGTGCTGTCCCGGTCGAGGCGGCCCCCGCAACTGCTTAACTAGTAAAAACCACTTGCCACCCAACAGCCGCCCAATGAGACCTGTATTGCATCAATGACCTCCCGGAACCCGTATCAGCACGATAACGACATCCCACAATGCTCTCTCACTCCTTCCAACAAGGCACAAGCTTGTCCAGTCCATGAATCTACCAGTCACTTAGGCATGAACGGAGAGGAGCATGCCTTGAGCCGATTCTACCACGGCTTTCTCTCACGTTTGACCTCCGAGCCAAACGACCTACACCAAACCCACCGAGCGGACCACCTAACCTCGTGACCCTTTCACCGATTTCTCTACTCGTTCCCTACGAAGGCGGCGACTTCTCACGCCCGTCTATCACGTTCTGTTCTGGACCACGATGACTGACGGCACCGGGTCGGGCAGCAGTAGTCGGCCAAGTCAGTTTGGTGGCAATGTGCCTCGACGTTTGTCGTATGCTTCCGTGGCCTCAGGCGCAACTGCTCAGGCGCTTCAGCATCCAACTCGGTCGGGTGCATTCTCCCATCTCGTCTCTTCAACTCCTAGCAGCTCGTACCCTCCTCAGTATCAACCAGATCATCAATATCAAAGACGACATTCGGAGCAAGACCAGGACGGCCTGGGAGTCAACTACTGGCGAAAGCCAACACCTCTACCCTCATATTCGAGAAAGTTTGCCAATATCCCGAGTCTCGGAACGAACACGATGTCTCCCAATCCTTTCTTCATTCCCTCCTACCTGAGGCATTCTCGCTACATGGCAAAGCTGGAAGTCGCCCACAAGGCCAAGTTGAAGAAAGAGCGTGAGCAGCCCTCCGGGGGGTCGTCCGCGCTGAATTCGTTCTCTACAAGTGCTGGAAATGCAAGGTTAGCGCCATCGCACCGGGGCATGACCTACGATATTATCGAAAGCCATCCTCCCAGAGAAGAAGACGCATTACCTCCATTGCCTTCGAGGTGGAGCGAGCAGGACAAATACCCAGGCCTTGATATAATCGACGGTCAAGATCTGAAATACAGTGGCTCAACAAGCAAAGCTGAGATTGAGGCTGCGTCTGTCAGAACAGATCACCCAATGCCACTTGCGTGCGGAATATACTATTTCGAGGTGGAAATCAAACAGAAGAGCAAGGATACTGCCATTGCCATCGGGTTTTCCACAAGTGAAGCTTCACTTGAGCGGTTGCCAGGGTGGGAGACACAGTCCTGGGGCTATCATGGTGATGATGGGAAAATGTTTTTTGGGGAGCATTCGGGTCGAAGTTACGGCCCAACCTTCGGCACAGGCGATGTCATCGGCTGCGGAATCAACTTCAACACCTGTCAAGCATTCTTCACAAAAAACGGCCAGTATCTCGGTATTTGTTTCCGGGAATTGAAGAAGGACGTGAAACTATACCCCACGATTGGCATGAAAAAGCATTCCGGCGCATTAGTGGCAGGCAACTTCGGTCAGCGGCCTTTTGTCTTCGACATTGATGATAAGATGTTGTCCGAGGAGACAAATGTTTCAAGAGAAATTGCCAAGGCCAAAATCAGCTCATTACGGGCGCAAAGGGACGAGAATACCCTCATTCAGGAGTTGGTGGCGCATTTCTTAGCTCACGACGGCTATGTTGAGACTGCAAAGGCGTTTGCGGAGGAAATGCGAAGAGAAAAGCAATCACTGAACAATGCTCTTCCGGCAAACACGTCAACACCCCGTGAACGAGACGACACTGACGCAGTACATCGACAGCGTGAGTTGTATTGGCCCTTTTCATTGATCCCGATGCTGACAAATATAGGGATACGACGTGCAATCCTCTCTGGAGATATCGACCAAGCTCTTGAAACCACGCACGCACAATTTCCCACTGTTCTAGCCGAAAACCCGGACATCGTTTTCCGACTGAAATGCCGAAAATGGATTGAACTAATTGGCAAGTCGACCGAAGTCGAGCCTTCCAAACACACGACTGGGCATGAACGGAAGGCCAGTAACGGAGTGGACAGCACCTCCAAAGTGGACGACGATTTTGCTCAAGACATGGAGCTTGATGAGCAGCCTAACGGTGACAGTCGCACTAATGGCGTGGGGAAATCGCGGGCTAATGATGGCGTTTTGCAACACGACCAGCTCCTCAATGAGGCGATGCTGTACGGTCAAGTACTGCATAAAGAATTCCGGGACGAGGATGAGGACTACGCAAAAGCTTTGCGGGATATTTTCAGCCTGGTGGCATACGACGACCCCAGAGGTAGCGTGAATGGACATCTTTTGGACCCTGCTGGCAGAGTCACGGTTGCAGAGGAGCTGAACTCTGCCATCCTAGGTATGTCCTCTCCGAAAGCTCGTGTTTACTCGCTGACATGTAGCAGTCTCACTTGGACGCTCGCCTTCAGCTGCCTTGGAGACGGCGTGGAAGCAGACAGAAGCTTTAATCGATGTCCTCAGCGAAGATGGCGGGCCTGCGGCATTTGTTAACATCCAAGCAACATTCTCGTCTTGATTGCCAATGGTCATGAAGGTAACTCTCTATCACTGTACTACAGTATGGACTGGGACTATCCTGGTTATCCGGACTTCCCGGATAATCTTGCCAGCGGATGGGTGCGTGGTGAGAATATTGCCATGCTCTATGATTGTTGTTCAATGGGTTTTCGTCGGGCAAGGAACGGTCATCGCATGGCAAGGGGCGCTTGTAGCTCGGGAGACGCGGGAATATTTGGGACTGCTTCATAATGGAACAGCGTGTCTGACAGCTCGGGCAGGAAATATACACACCTACACTCCATATGTATGCAATCTGTACCTAGAGAGGCGGAAGTTTTCGCAATCCCAAGCGATAGCAAATCCTATCGAAGTTCGAGTTAGCCGTCTCGTTTGAAGGTGTTCAACATGAGTGGTCGATTTCGAGATGCATAAGGGAGGCTGCTTTGGTGGATATGTGCCGGAGGATTATGCATTCTTGCTCCTAGCGTTCTGTATGCTTCTTTTCGCGCACAGGCTTGTGCAGGGCACGGGGGCGACACACAAAGGGCGAAATGCATGTGTCCGGTTGGGGGACCAGGGGTGACAAGTTATCAACGTCGGTGTGTCTCCCTTATGTCCCGTACTGTAGGAGGTAAAATTGCTGGAAACTGCAACATTTGGTTTGGTGATCCGACACGACATGTGTTTCACATCACCTCACTATTATAATCCCGTAGGTGCATGCCGTAGGAGCAAGAACGCTGAAGACAGTAAGTCATTTATTTCCTCGATCCGACGTCTATCTTTCAACACACCCCATTTTTGCGATCCTGCCGGAGTGGGAAGAGCACTGGGGATGGCAACTCAGTTGTTTTCGCCATCCGACGCCTGCGGTTCAACACACTTCATTTTTCCCAACCCCGTGAGAGTACGAGGCAATAACTCACTTGTTCCCGCAGTCCGACGACCTGGCAGTTCAACTTGCGCCATGTTCACAGCTACCACGAGCCTTCTACCAATTCGAGCGCCGTCGACCTTCCCCGTCTTGTTCTCCTGAATGGTGGCCATCTTGTGACCTCAATAACGCGGATGATCTCAATGATTTAGCATCAATCCTTCTCTCAGTTAGTCCAGACTGCTTTCGGTGCCGAGGGGGCATGCTGATTGCCTCACGAGCCCAATTCTGGGTGGTCATGGCGTACCCGCAATCCACGGACTAGCGATCTCTTCTCGTACAGTAACTACCTAGGTAGGTAGCGAGGCTACTTGAACACCGAGTCCTCCGTACGGCGTACATGGTTAGTTGGTTGGGCCAAGGGTCTGGACACGACCAACTGGTGCGTACGGCAACGTTACCTTAGGTAGCTTGCTTGCTCCTCGCCCATGATCCACGGAGAAGACTCTCAGAAGCGAATATCAATCAGGAGCTAAGCAGTCTAGATAGGTCTTGAGATACCCTCGAAGAAAGCAAACATATGAGAGATTAACAGCCACAGAGACGCACGCCTTGGTGACGACCCTTTCACTAGCAATTCATCAGAAGCTGCAGAACCTTACGTAGATAGTATGTGACGAGGTGGTGCAGGCAACAGGCAGCCCGAGTCACCGGGATGGCCACCAGCTTGACCGGGGGCCGAGTCTTAACCAACGTTGGAGGTTGCGGAGGCTGCTAGGCTTGGTGACCCCCTAGTTAGCTGTTGGTGCGCTAGGTCAGCAATGCAGGTCCCCGGACATTCTTAGTCCCGAGGCATTACTGAATTCTGGGGACTCCCCTCCCAGAGTGAGGGCCGCCCAAGAACCACCCAGGGACAAGTATCCCCCACGAAACACGCCTCCCCGCTCGCCCGCTTGCACACTCGCCAAGCTTGGGGCAAGATGCAGGAAATCAATCGACCAGCTCATTTCTCGACCGAATCCCAGAATCTTTTCCCCGTCCCTCCTCATTCCTCCCATCGTCCAGCTTGTCTCGGTTCTTGATTTGTCCAAGAGAACGGCTGTCATCAACCGGATTCAATAACATGGAGCCGCAAGGGACCGACATATCTCCCACCACCCAACCTGAGCAACATGGATCCACCAGCACCTCGAGAGCCCGCAGGATGTCGCCTGCGCGACTTGCAAGGAAAAGAAAGGCAGATAGAGAGTCGCAAAAGGCATCTCGCTTGAAGCAGAAAAACTACATTGCACATCTGGAGGCCTTGGTTAAGTCCTTGGATGCCTCGGCAGGCTCCGACCCGGTCGAGCTGCTGAAACAGCAGGGTGCAGAAAATGTTGAGATCAAGAAGGCTCTGACCACCATCTGCAAAATCGCCCAGACGGCACTGGGGGTGGGCGTGGGCAACGGTCGTTCTTTGGAGACCTCTTCGCCCGACCCCATGTCCGATCAAGGCGACATTAAAGACATGAAGCCTGATCCCCCTAAACTTCGAAAAATCCAGCCTTCTCAGACTTCCAAATTAGACTACGGTGCGGATATTGTCAAACCCATGGGCGAATCCGACACCGCAATTCTTTCCGCCGCTGAGTCCCATCCGCATGCCGCCAATTTTCCATCCATGTTCACGGATGATGATACCAACTTGGGCGAGTTCATTCACCATGATCTCCTAGACTTTCCAGTCCGAGAGCCTGCCGTTCAACAGACTTTGGAGACGTCAGAACTCCTCTGCGCCAGAGACGCCATGCCCTTGAGCCAGCCGGCTCCTGCTTCCTGGGTGTTTCCACCGCTACCGGAGTCTTTGCCTTTGCGCACCCACCACCAGGATACTGGGGGCCGGGACTGGGTATCTACGGTTAACCTCCTAATTGCACCTGTCGTGTTTCCACTTGAAACCCCTGACGACGCACTCGATGGAGACATTCCGATCTCGGCCGTGTTGCGTGGCTGGGATGCAGTTGAAGCTCGGCGACCGCTGGATCCTGGCTGGAAGGTTCTTCGAGAAATTGATCAAAATATCTTTATCGGATGCGGTATCGCGGAAAGATTGGCGGTCTTGCGGATCATGAGGTTGATGTGCCACGTGCGTTCCTCCATGAAACTACCCGCAATCTCATGCATCTGAGGTTCGCTAACGGAGTCATGACAGTACATGACCACTGCAGAACGCCGCCCAGAACTGCCTCCCTTTATGCTGAAACGGTTCGTCGCAGTCTACGCTTTTACACGTTCTACTCCGTCGTTGCTAACCATCGCCGATATAGACCCTGTCAGGAGCACATCAAACATCACCCAATGATTGACTATCTCGTATGGTAAGGATTAAACCTCCCCACGTGGAAGCACCAATTCGGTGGTCGCCAGGATGAAATCAATGAATACTCTTCTCTGACATGTACAGGCCCGGACTTCGCGAAAGATTAATTTTTTCGCAGCAAAAGTTCGCCGCGGACGCAGATCGATATACCGAACTTTTCCGTGCCAACTTCCGCTTCCTGTGGCCATTCGAACCTGAAGACATCTATTATCGAGACCCAGAAACAGGCCGTTATGCATTCTCCGAGCAGTTTATCGGACGGACGGAGGATCTCTCCTGCTGGACAATGCACAATGACTACTTTATCGCCTTACCCGAGTTGCGTGGAGATATTCCTGGATTCCCACAATCCTCAATCTACAGCTTGAGTCAACAGCCTGTTCAGCGGAGACCTCCAGCTAGGTCAGGAGACGGCGACGAGTCCTCCCGTAGTGACAAGTGCTCGATCAGCATAGATTTTCCTCATGCCATGTGGGGGAGAATGTCACAAGTGTCTTAGACGATTCCGAATATCCGGGACGAGAAAAGAAATATATGATACCCTTTACGACTTTTGCGAGACCCTTCGTTGAAGCATCGTTGTTTATCAATGACCAATAATGACCCAGTCTTGTCAAACTCTAGTTCTCTCTAAGCTACGCTTCTGGTCACGCTGCACCCACCTGCATTTCAGCATTCAGATTTAGGAGACAACCCCCAATCCGCCACCATCCGTCCTAGCTATCTTTGCTATCTTCAATCTTCCACGAAAAGGTCCGCGACAAAAGCGTGCCGAGTGCGGTTCCTGTCAAGTTTCTTCAGGTGTTCCACTGGCCCGCAAGCCTGCATTCCAAGGTATCATCTTGGACTCCCATATCCTGCAAACACAGCCTAGCGAAATCAACTTCGTTTTTCTTCCTGCGGAGCGGGTTGGAACAACCAGCAGCCCTCGATATGCACACCTCCTTGTGCCGGTCAACTCAAAACCGGAAAGGACAGCCAAGAATTGCGGCACCCCCTTCGGCTCCGTACGACCTCAGAGCCTCAGCTTCTTTCAGGACCGCATCCCGTGAGACCTTCTCGAATTTAGCAGGGCCTAGCTCCTCAGGCAGGTAGCCTTCGCTTTTGAACTTCGGACCAGGAACGTATTGCGAGCCTCCCGACAACAAGGCCGAGAACTTGTTCCATGCCGTATCTTTGACGTACCAAGGCTCAAGGCTTTGCTGTTTCGCTGGATGAAGACGCCCGGATTTCTTGTCCGCCTTGGCCAGAGGGTCAATGGGGCGCAAGCGAGGGAGGAAGAAGTTGCGGACCACAAAAGCACGGAGCCTGAAGAATCGATAGACAAGAATCTCTATGGCGCGTGAGGGTGCTGGGTATCCCAAGGCATTTCTCGTTCGCCCTTCCAGCAGAGCCATCATCACCTTTTGGAAGAAGCCCCGCATGCCGGGAGAGACATGTTTGAGGAAAAACTCGATGGAGACATCTGCGCATTTTCGGTTATTGTCTGAATAGACCATCGCCGTCTTCTCGTATTCCTCGCTCCACTCAACCAGCTTTTCAAGGGTAGGAGGGATGTCCTTGATACCCATGCGGTTTCCGACTTCCTTCCAGTAGGTGAACATGGCCACCTGCTCCAAGTACGTCAGCTCCCGCCATTCATAAGTGTTGACCCATCGGATGGCCTCCAAGATGTTGACTCCCAGCGTGTGGAGCATCTCGGGCTGGGTGATCTTTTCTCCATACTGCCGGTGCATCCAGTTCATCTTTGCGAGCGCTCGGGACCCGCGCTCGCTGTCCATGGAGCCGATGACAAACTCGGTTGTGATAAGAGCGGTATCATTGATGCGTCGACCAACGTTTGGGCAAGTGCTGAGTTGGCGTGTCTTTGCGAGCAGCTCGGTACCTGAGGCGATGGCGAATGTCTTGAGGAGTGAAAATTGTCCACTGAAGGCAAATATGAAAGGGCAGTCATAGAGCATGGACAGGTGCATGATCTTGTGTGCTGCCTTGTAGTCCATCGCATAAGGGTCTTTGAGGAGGGCCGCATGCTCGCGTTCGAGCTTGCGAAGGGCACGAAAACGCAAGAGGCGAACAAGGGCGAGATAGCCAAGAAGGCCAATGGCTATTGCCCATGTGTTTGGGAAGTCATGCATTGCCAACTTGGGGAGTCGAATGGACAGAAGATCCACGGCGTCTGGTTGGACTCCCATGGTGGCAGCGGGGTTCTATGGGTTTTCCGAGAGAGACCAGCCACAACAACAGAATAGTCTTGTGAGAATAGGTCTGGAGATAGCCTTTGGGCGAAGGCATCTTGGTTTGAAGCCTCAGCCCCCTTGTATACATATTCGGGTGATGTTCTCGTGGACAGCGTATCATTGACACGCCAGTGCTTGACTATACCGAAGCCGAGGATCCCATCGTGTCAATACAAATCACTCGGGTACCATCGATACATGTCAACAAGGGACCGCGACATGAAGCTGCCAGGGACCGAGTCAAGCAGTCGACGTCAAGACCGTTTAACGTTCACGCAAGGACCGCGTCAGTCAGACGGAGTCATATATACCCGAGATACCCCACGCTGCCCCTCGCCGAGTGGAGCCCCAGGGAGCATATACTATTGGACCCCCCCCCCCCCCCCACCAACTCTACTGTAGGACCCGGATCTTCGTTCGAACTCTAACAATACTCCGTGCTTGCGTCCTCGAAGTCCCACCCGACAGAACATCAATGTGCAGACCAAGAACCTGAGATTGGGCTGTAGCAGCCAGCCCTGGCGCTGCCAGCGTCCTGACCTCGTAGTTCCTAATCAAGAGGACCAAGATGGACTTTGGGCAACACTCACCCTGCCAGGCGCCGATATGAACGACACCGAACAGACTCTGATTTATTTCTCAGGCTGGCCTTTGTCATTGTTCTAAGAGGTTGATGGGTATCAGGCAGGCATACACTGTGCTGAATCCACTCACCGGCCGTCTTTGATTTTTCGACAACAATTCTCTCGGTCCTATCTTGCTATTGCCACACGATACTTATCATGGCTTACGACACCAAGGAGGAGATTCTGGCCCTAGGGGCCATGGATCCAGAACTGAAAGCTGTCAGTCGTCCGTGCCTGCACCTCTCACGGCGCCTCTGATCTTGAAAATTCCCTGCTAATTGGGATTCAAATCAGCTCCTTGAAGCACATCCTCCTCCCCCGATGAAATTCACTACAATGCAGGCCCTGAGAGAGGAGGTTAAAGTTCGTACCCTGCAAGCCATCGAGGCGCTTGGTCCTCCACCGTCCTCCGTCAAGCAAACCGTTATCACGTATAAAACCACAGACGGCACCGAATTGCGCGCCCGACTTTACCAACCTACATCACCGTCAGATGATGGCCGTCCCTTGATTGTGATGTACCACGGCGGCGGCTTCTGCCTGGGTATTCCCGAGTCAGAGGAGAAGGCCTGTCGAGATTTTGTACAAGCATTTAATGCCGTGTGTGTCTCGCCTGCATACCGCCTGGCGCCGGAATTCCCTTTCCCCCAAGGCCCCAAGGATGCTTGGGATGCTCTCAGATTCGCCGCAGAAAGTGCATCCTCATGGGGCGCCGACCTTTCCAAGGGTTTCATCGTCGGAGGAACATCAGCTGGCGGCAACCTCGCTTGTGTTGTAACCCATCTAGCGCGCGATGAGGGGCTAACTCCGCCTCTGACGGGACATTACCTCTGTATTGCTGGGCTGGTCCCTCCTTCTCGGATGCCGGATAGGTACAAGAACTGGGCGCACAGCTACGAGCAAAACAAAATGGACGCAATCAACGGACAGGCCGTGATCGACATCTTCACGGCTGCGTACAAGCCTGACCTGTGCGACGGCGTGTACAATAGTCCTCTAATCCATCCCAACGGCCACGCAGGCCTGCCACCGGCCTTTTTGCAAGTCGACGGGGCAGACACCTTGCGTGACGATTCGTTGATATACGAAAGAATATTGCGAGAAGAGCACAGGATCGAGACCAAGATGGTCGTCTACCCGGGTCTCCCTCACGCCCATTGGGCTTTCTTCCCTACTTTGAAGGCGAGTGCCAAGTTTTGGCAGGATCAACTAGAAGGAATGGGGTGGCTATTGGGGCGAACTCCTGCTACAGCAAAAGTCTAGCCACAGTCGTCTGACCAGTTAGAAATAGGCGCCTCTATACCGTGAAGTCTAGGCCAAGATCGAACAAAAAAATACAAGCTCATCTATCCAGGCCTAGGTCTCTCGGAGCTGGGCCGACAAAAACTTTAAATCTGATCGCCAAGATAGCTCCCTAGTTGGCTTCTAAAGCGTTATCCTGACTCGCCTGACACTCCAAGAAGAGATAAATCAAGGAACCAATCCGGGGTATACATCCTCTGTTCAAGCGGGATAACGCGGGGTACGTAGTAATTTGCGGGATGTACGAGTTGACCTTCCCCCCCCCCCCCCCCACACACACTCAACAAGTGGGTCTCCAGCCCTCTTAAGACCAGAACCCCTTTTTGCCCAATTTTTCTCTACGAGTACGGACGTGGCGGAAAGATCGATCAACTAGCTATTGACTCGCCTCCATGACTCGGCCCGGGGAGTCGCCTGAGGCGAGTCAGAGCTTGCACCTGCAGTCCAGGCCGGTTATCTGTCTTACCTATGCATATAGACGAGACCCACGGAGTTAATTTTTCTTGTCTCTCTCAAGCTAAACCCCAGATATTTCCCCAGTCTCCTCCGTACTCTTCGATCGTGCCCTTTTTCTATTTGATTATATGTCGCAAACCGCCCCCTCCCTTTCCGCGCCTTCCTTTCACGTCCACAGACAGGGGATTCGAAAATACTTCTCAATCTACAGTCCTCTTTGTGTCGGTGTCGTTTTGAGCTCTCTCTGAGCAGCTCCTAAGAAAGCTATTGTTAAGAAAGGGAAGATCTAGCTCGGACAATATACTATTATGGATTCAAAATCGGGATCGCTCGTCAACGAATCGGCCCCGAGCTCGGATGCGGTCCATCTCGAACGTCTCGCTGTAGACGAGGAAAAGCATGCCGGACATGTCAGGAGTGTGCAGGTCGAGGACGCCGATTCTCTTGAAAAGAGCATGAGCGTCGATGTGGACGTGACGAATCGAAATGCTGTCAAGGGCGATGAATCGGATGGCAAGGTTGATTGGACTTGGATCCAGATCCTGGCCACCATCTGTCTGTCGGGCTTATACGTTGGTATGCCTCCAGTTTTCCCATTTTGGCCTGCCTGTTTCTCGACGTCTGTGTCCTTCCCACATGCTATTATCTTTCGGTCTCATTGCTGACTTTTTTTCCTCTGTTCGATTGATTTGAACGATCTAGGCTCCCAAATCCCTCTCTATTTCCTGGGCGGTACGTTGACCTATATCTCCGCTGACCTCGGGGGAACTGAGGCGTCCGCGTGGCTACCTGTGGCATATTCCCTTGCTCTTGGGGCCGTGACGCCGTTCTGCGGTTATCTGCAGGACTTGCTGGGTAGACGCTATGTGACCCTCACTGGAGGCTTGATCCTCCTGATTGGTTGCATCGTCATGGCGACAGCCCAGACATTTCGGGCCGGTGTCGTTGCCATGTGCTTTGCAGGAGCCGGTGCATCAATTGGCGAGTTGACTGCTGTGGCTGGGTACGTTGATTGAGCTTAACTTTTGTGGCATTCGCGTCTCCCTTGTTGTTCTGACCATCCGAAGACAACAATCTCAGGGGGCCCGGGGCTGATTTTGTTATCTCCAGAACGGCTGAGCTGGTCCCTATCAAGAAGCGAGGTATTTACCTTGCTATAGTGACTGCATCCATCCTTCCCTTCGCACCTTACCTGCTCTATGCTCAACTCCTGGCAAAACACTCAACGTGGAGATGGGGCATGTGGCTCTGTGTGTACGTACCACTGACCCTTTTGTCCCCTTGGCGTGTAATGCAACAATTTGACTAATCTTTTCATATCAGAATCTGGAATGCTGTCTGGTTCGCCGGAATCGCCGTCACATATTTCCCCAAGTCACAAACTCGAGCAAGAGGCGTCTCTCGAAGAACCATCCTGAAAAGGATTGACTATATCGGGGGCTTGCTATCCATCATCGGTTTGGTCCTCTTGTATGTCTTTAATGTCTTTTCACAAATCTTGCAACCCGCTATGCTATCTCTGATTCAACCGTTGCTGATCACTCGCTCTGTAGCCTTATTGCTTTACAAGCAGGTGGATCCTCTCACCCTTGGACGAGCGCCTACGTCCTGGCCAACCTCTTCGTCGGCTTCTTCTTGCTGGTGGGGTTCTTCGTCTGGGAATGGAAGTTCGCCAGATATCCCATGATCCCAAAGGAACTGTTCCAGGGTCAAAATATCGTTGCCATGTGCTTTGTCGTTTCATTCGTGTCAGGTAAGTGAACCGCCATCTCCTGTGAGACAGAAATAATCAATCATATTGTCTCATAAGAGCAAAAGCATATGGACTTCTGACTCTGACTCTCTGTGCTGGGAAACAGGAATGAACTTCTCTGCTCTACTTAACTTCTTCCCCCTGGAGTTCACGACAGTTTTCGTCCCGGATCCGATCCAAATCGGCCTGAAAGATATCCCGCCGGCGCTTCTCTTGATCGGAGGGTCCGTCGCGACAAACGCACTGTTGTCATATCTTAAGGGACATGGTCGGGAGTTGATGCTTGTTGGATGTCTCATAATGAGTAAGTCTGCCATAGCTGTCCTGCCGCTTTCCTCACCTCTCTTTTGCCACTGAGCCCTCATATCCATCTCCACACACCGTCGAATCCTCTCATTGCATCTCATAACTAACCACGATTTATTTTCCGCTCTTTTCCAGCATCATTCTCAGGAGCCCTTGCATCGATCAATCCGGACAAAGCTGCTGCTGTGATCGGGATCGGCTCCATGGCCGCGCTGGGAGTCGGGATGGTGACATCGCCAGCCTCGACTATCGCCATCACGGTTGCGCCAGACTCGACCATCGCCACCTGCGTCGCT
This sequence comes from Cladophialophora bantiana CBS 173.52, assembly GCF_000835475.1. NCBI lineage: Eukaryota > Fungi > Ascomycota > Eurotiomycetes > Chaetothyriales > Herpotrichiellaceae > Cladophialophora > Cladophialophora bantiana. The sequence goes on from NW_015971595.1 coordinate 185,974, forward strand.
TTGATCCTGTGCATCCGCGCCACGGGCGGCTCCATCGGCTACGCAATCTACTACAACGTTTTTGTCGAGAAGCTGACGCCGGCGCTGCCGAAATACGTGGCCGAGTACGCCGTCAAGGCCGGCTTGCCCGTCGCGGAAGCCGAGCCCTTCACCGCGCTGTTCCTGACCGCGCCGCAGAACATCACCCAGGTGCCCGGCGTCAACGCCGCCATCGTCGAGGCCGCCACCGTCGGCAGTCGCTGGGCCTACGCCTACGCGCTCAAGTATGTCTGGTATATCAGTCTGGTGTTTGGCGTCTGTTCCATCGTCGCCTGTTGCTTCGTCAACAATATGCAAAAGTACATGACCAATCGGATTGCTGCCAAAGTCGGCAACTAAATAGCATGTGATCTCTGGTGGTTCCAGGAGGCACATCAATATGGGAAAGGGGCAAGGAAGGGGAGTGCTGGTACAAGCCCCAAGGACCAACCACCAACACCGAGGGAAAACAAGAACCGCGGGGTGGTTGAGTAATACCGAACATATGCCTATACTGCATAATTTGGCTTGAGACAGCTTCTCTAGAATGAACAAAGCCCACAGACAAGAAAAGAGTCCCCGATCAATTGAAATCTCTCTGTTACGTAGGAGCCAGCGGGTTGACTTTTCGCTCCTGCCACAACCAGGTCCAAGACTCTTAGACTCCTGCGAAAACGTCAGGCTCTAGAAAGACGGGATGAATAGACCGCAGAGGCCGGAAAAGAATCATCTAGGTCTTCATGAGGCCACTTTCGCCCGGCATCATCCAGAATCCTTGACCCGGATAAATTTCTCTTTTCCCTCCTCTCTGGTCTTTTGTCTTATTTGCTAGCGACGCAAGGCGTTTTTCGAGCTCGAGGACAAGTCACAAGTCCTTGATTCGTGGCGCTGTAGAAGGTAGATGGAAAAGTTTGGGAATCTAAAAGCCCGGTAGAGATATATCGTGTGGAATTTAGTTTTTCTCGAATGCTATGTAAACAAAGTTAAGCAACGTTGTGAAAGAAAAGAAAATCTCGAGTACAGAATAGCATAAACTCGAGAGATGGAGAAAAAAAAAAGAAATACAAAAGAAAAATAAGACAATTTCAAAAGAACGGGCAAAGTATACAAGCAGAAACAAAGAGGTTGGGTTCATCAACAAACTTCCAACGTTGAATCCATCATCGGTCTCGATCTGCATCCTCATCCTCGGAAAAAAACCTTTGTGGAGCTACAAAGGACAATCAGAGGACGAGTTTGAATTGCTCCCATAGGGCCGAACCAGACGATTCGATACCGTTCAGGCTCACTGCGATGTTTCCAAACCAGCGCGAGTATGTTGCGGAGTCGACTTGAGTGTTGTAGGGTGTCACGGTGGCGTTGAGTATTGCGCCATTGTCGAGTTTCATGACGATGGTGAACTGGTCTGGATTCGGCGTGAGCAGGGTCGGTGGGTATGGCGTGCCCACCGGTCGAACCTGGAGTCCGGCCGAGCCGAGCGCACATGTTGAACCGACAACTTGGCCGTCTTTCAAGAGATACCCGCTGACGGTCTCGCTGCCTGTCGAGTCGAGTGCGTCGTACCAGACCATGTGGTAGTCTCCGAAGGTGCCGTGGCCCCAGTACCAGCTCTGCACGGCACTGACAAAGGGAATGTCACCCCAGTTCTGTTTAGCTGGTTAGCATAGCCAGGCGGGAAAGAGATTTGAGAGTTTATCTGGAACGGATGGCAAGCCACACACCTTATCATGATACCCGTTGCCCTGGAAGTTCATGGGCGACCCTCCAAAGTTCATATGGACGGTTGCATCTGCCGCGGGCAGCACATTGGCCCAGCCAACGTGGGGCATGATCTGCTCGTCAGCGCCGCCGACGAGAGGGCTGCATGGATAGTGTCCCGGCCCGCGCTTTTTGATCTTAGTTAGCTCTCCAATGTATATAGCAAAACGTGGGGGAAAGACTTACCGAGACAAAATCGACAGTACCGGAAATGCCCAGGGAGGGGTTGTTGATTGTGATTGCGTATTGGCTCAAATCAGGTGTACCGGTAAAGCTGCAACCGCTCCCGGCCCAGTCGCCCGAAGCACCGTTTCCGATAGTATTGACAGTCACAGAAGTTGCCAGAGCTGTCTGGCTCACTTGTGTGCCGTTTGGAAAGGTTGCAGCGATGGCCACGTTCAGGATATCTTCGATGCTGGCTGTATTCGAGAATCCGAGGAAGGAAGACGCAAAGAATATGATCGTGAGGGCCTGTGTCCCATCGTCGGACACAGTATCAAAGTACCACCAATCATACGAAGTAAGATCGATGGGGAAGACCCTCGGGCCGTCTGCCGCTTCGTCGCAAGATGTGAATTGGACCGTACTGGTAAGCGACTGGGTAGAGGAATAGGTAAGGGTATCGTTGAAACACTGAGACAACGCACCAGGTGCCAGGGCCAACAAGGCTGAGAGAAGCACCGGGGTTTTAAGGCTCTTCATTTTGCCGCTGACTCGAGGAGTGATCTATCGGAGGAACTGTAGTTGATAGAGAACCGCGATCTTGACTTCTGCGATCTGGGGAGTTCTTGTCCAGGTGGGCAGGATTGCCGCTCTTTGTACTTTTCCATCTTCCGTAAACCTGGAGAATAGTTCAAAGGCCGTCCGCGCTTCTGACTCCGTCTGTGCAATAGCGAAACTACGAAAGACCCCCTCCCACCTTACCTTAGTGATGTGAGTTGATGATCTAGGAACATTTTCAGTAATAATCTTTGTTTCATAGAAGGACAATGGGAAATTAGCAATTTCTTGGGCGAAGAAAATCGCAGAAAGAGCCGCATGAAGTTAATGGTGCACTGTTGCTGAAGTGTGTTCGGACATATGTAATATCGTGTGGCTTGGGCAACTTGAGAAATAGGGGGAAGCGGTATTCCCGATCTGGAGCGGATTGACGAGCCCTCTGGACCGGGCCGTAAGCGATTGCTTCATTGTGGGGGGAGTATGCTCTACACGGAGGTACTAACCCAAATGTCATTGTTCGGAAGAATACATCGCCGGCGTGAATTTGGGTTGAGGACGAGTCAACCAGGTTGACACGAACAGTTGACACCACCGGATGATGTGCATCCTATACACAGCGCTGCCGGGCTTGCCAATATGCAGACCCACAGGAAACATGCCGGCTAACCGAAAATAGCTATTCTGCTAGATGGGCATGTTCCTCGATGGGCTCTTAGAAAAGGGTGACTGACGACTGGACTGGATAAAAGTCAAACGTCGATTGAATAGTAGCCGGGGTTTCGTTTACTGACGCTGTGTCTCTTGACTCCTTCAGCTACTTCTCGAGGAGATGGGTAAGCGAAACTTCGACTAGTCACCAAAGAAATATCCAGCTCTGCGCACTGGCAGCAGCCAGAAGGCCAGCTAATTCCTCGAGAGCTTTTCTAGTTCCGGACTCGAATGAAGAGATGGCCCGCTAAAGATGTGATCAAGCAGACGGCGACTAGGAGGGCTGTGAGGAGGATGTGGCATGGCGACCATAGATCTCTGTAAATCTTAGAATATACATCGGCACTTCTAGCAAATGCTTCCTTCAGATAAGGGGTGCAGAATGAGTAGTTGAACAATCACTTGATCCAATTCCAGGTTCATCAGAATGTGTTCTGTCCCAAACGCGAGCCTTTTTGTCTTCCGTAGAAGCCAATAATCTGATATGAAGAAACAGACGTTGCTGTATTGGTCTCTGACCTCTCGCCTCCCAGATAATCATTTCCGCAGTCATAACGAAAACCGCCTAGTGTTGTACAAGACTTCGTTGGATTCTTTACTTCGCACTCACGAAAGTGGCGATCGGATGTTCAATGTACCCTCTCCCCTGAGTGTTCGAGTGTCCTAGTCAACTGCAAGGTTAGAAATCCGCAGGCATTTTGGCTTACAGCAACCAGAATCAGAAACCTGACTCCGTGACCGGAAATGTGATAGCCTTAGTAGCAAACAGCCAATTTGGCCACTTTTGTTTGGTGCTTGGGAGCAGCAAGTTCAGGGTCTGGATCAGTTTCCCTGGACGAAAGTTCTCCTTATTGGATTTGGCTTAAACACAACCGACCAAGACCGAGGTATTGGCATCATCACCCAGATATTAAACACCTCGGTTCGGTTTCTTCTCCTCATCCACGTCGTAACTGAGGTAAGTACCTGAGCCCTGCGTCCTCGGAGCACACGATGTCACATGACTATTCGCTTTGACCAGCGCTCAGCGCAAGAGGAAGGAGGTTTCACCTTTTTCTGTGAGTGTTAAGAGGTGATCTGTAGCGGACTTTCGACAATCATTGATGACATGGATGATAGCAAATCCAGAGCAGTCCAGGATTCCGCGCTCGGCAAAGAATCATCCACGATCATAGCAAGGGCCTTGTACTTTTTCTCGACTTTCAATTGTGGCTTCGTTTGCACCGCGACAGTTGTGCAGATCCCCAAAGATTCTTTTTGGCTCTCTCAAAAAATCCATGGCATGAATGTTGACAGAAGAGCTTCTGGCCACTCCGGGCTTCTGGAAGTCAGTTGGTTTGAAGCTGGATGTTGCAGATATCTGCTCTATTATTTCTGGTGATGTGTGAGTGTGTATTTCTCGCCGGCTGCTGTGTTGGCTATCCGACAGTTCATGGTAGCCTTTTCGAGTATTCCTACTCGCTTAGACCAACGTTGATCGAAAAAGGAAACGGACATTGGCTTCCTAGTATGTCATCTTTTTCTTTATTTTGGAACAGTCAAACGCGCCTTCAGCTGACAAAGCCACCCTGGCGCGTGTTCCTGGTGCGACTGGGATCTCTTCATATATACGCGCTGTACGATAGCAAGGGGGAGCACTTTAAGTCAATTGACGAGGAGTGATGCAATTGCAAACGCAGGTCAGGGAGGCGACAACCTCGCAACACCATCAGGGATTCGTTTCATTGAGGATAGGATGGAAGATGGAGCAGGCTGGGAAATAGGAACAGCATGGAGAAGATTCTCATCTGGGTCAAGCAATGCCATATGGCTTTTGAGGTCGCTAAAGTTCCTCGAGGTTGCTTCAGGCTACTTTGAGGAAGCAGGAAACGCCCAGCACGTGAGAGTTGGCACCAAATGGATGGGATGAAAACTGCGCGAAGCTCACATGTGCCTCACCCTAACGATGCCGCTTTTAGTACGTTCAACCATATCCCCATTCACCCTTCCCTCGCCTCTCAGTTTTTGCAGCCACCGAGCCACCGAGCCACCTTGCTCACCTTCACTCACCCTTCATCCTGACCTGCTTCACGGCATGCAGCGCCAGCCAGGACGCAAAAATGGCGGCGTGCTAACCGCCCAAGTCGTGCTAATTACAAGTTGTACATGTATTTCCGGCATCGGTACTCCGCGTGCTACGTCTGGAAGATAAAATTCCGCTGCCTGAGCGCCTGGGGCCGAAACTGACTATTTACTCGCTTGGCAATCTCAACTTGTTAACGTTCCTAGGTTCGTCACCGAATTGTGAAAACAACCTCGAACGTCACACCACAGTTGATCAGAAAAATAGGTACCTTATAGCGCTTGAAAGGTGGTGACAGCGACGGAATTCGGCTTTGCAAAGGAAAACGTCCCCCAGGAGACAACGGGCAAGGCAATATTAAAACTTATACTTGACCACTGAAGGAGTTTGCGATGTATTTCCTGACAATTGCCTTCCGACATGATGGCTGTGTTTATTGGACCGGTGTGATCGCAGCCTTTGGATATGCAAATAGAAAATCTAAAGGGGATTGGCATCCGAGTGGTTCGGCAGGAGGGAGTCGGGCGCTGGCAGGGCCTCTTTCGGACAAAGATGTGGCTCTGGTGAAGATATTCGGCGTGTATCACCAGTGCCCGTGGCCATCACTTTGTTATCTGCTACATGACAATGCTTTCATTCCAAATAGTCTGCACGCTGCGTATCCAGGTCCTTACAGCCTTCCACACATTTTAACACCTATGTTTATTCAACATACAACAATATTCTGAGCATTGGCCAAACCGACACCCTCTCCCCTCATCAAGTCATGCACATAGCAGTCTCCAACAAGTTTCCACAGGGGCGCGGGCTTACGAAATCGCGGCGTCCATGATTGTTTCGGACTGTGCGGTCGGAGAACGAAGGGCGTGCAAGCCCCATGGATCAAAAACACACGGTCGCCGGGCTGCATCAGTGGCGGTCCGATCCCCAGCAGGCCCGTCTGCGTTGAGAAGAGGACGCGGTCTTCAATCATAGCCATGACGACACGCACAAAGTGTGCGCGCTTATAGTGGATCTCCGTCCAGCTGCTCGTGTCCCCGATGCCTGCTGCATGAGCTGCGGCCTTCCGATATGACTCAAAGTCATTGGCAATGTCAACTTCGGCTTTACCCGTCGCCCAGTCTAGTATTGCTCGATGACAGAGCAGATTGCCGGTGAGGACGTTGGACACCGCGCTGGCGCGGTTTTCCTCGAAGCCATTGCAGAAATACGGGTCGCGCATCTGGAGGGCAGATATGCCGCCTGGGACCCATTCAAGAGGGGACTTGGGCATGCGAACGACTTCGGAGCCGAGCACGGAGTGGTAGGATGTCTGGTGGAGAGGATATATCCGCTTGATGGCGTCGATGTCGCGGCCCTTGAGGACAATGGACATAGGGTCGGTCCCCACCGATACATCAAAGTTGAATTTCAAGCACGCCTCATATTCCCCAATCTCCTCCAGAGCGCCCAGGAACGCTCGCTTGTTCGAGGTCCAGTCCGGCACCCAGGATGGTAAGGTTGAGAGCTTTCGAGGCCAGCCAATACCAGCGGCATGTATCAAAGGACAATGGGTCACCTGAAGCTGGAAAGTGCGGGTTTCCCAATCTCGGTATCGCCGGCCAATATTCAGACCCTGTTGGAGAAGCAAATAACGAGCCACGTCGATGTAAACGGCTTCGACGCTCTTCTGATAGTCAGGCTTGAGTGCCGGATCCCGTCGACCATCCGAGATGCCCAAAAAGGCATAAATATGGTCCCGTTCATTCGACGCACCGAATGCACGACAGAAAATCATGTTTGTCGATAGCCGCGGCAACTCTCTCATTGCGCAGCGACTCTGCATCTGACTTAACAAAAGGATGTCCAACTCATCTGGCTTGTCTGAGAAGTTGGATGACTTGTTCCAGGTCAACTGGTGCAGACCGGTTACAAAATCAACCTCGAGGACATAAGTAAGACTGTCAAGGCTAAGGTCGTCCTGGCCACAGTATAGAGTGATCTTCTTTGCGACAGCGACTTCCTGGACAATCCAGGCCCGGGTGAACCATCGCCTTTTCAAAAGCTTCCGCAAGGCAGGCCAGAAAGCCGCATCCCTGGCACACGCCGGGATATCTTTGAGATGCTCCATGTTCACCGGGAGATCTTCCTCTTCCAATCGTTTAAACGCTCGCGCGAGAATCGGCACGAACGCTATCGCCAGCTCGCTGTCATCCCCTGCAGGACCGAGCCAAGCCCACACTTCCTCCGCGCTGGCAAAGATGTCCATCATCATCTCGACCTGTGCAGATTTCTCTCGATAGTCCGCCTGGTTGATACACAATTTGTCTATCCAGAACCACCCATACTGCCTGGAGTCCGCGAGCCAGGCCAGCACGCTAGCGAGGGAATCATTAATCACCATCTGGCCTCTACCGTCGAGAGTGACTTTTTGGCATGGCACATCTTCACCCCACGCGTACGAGATTGCTTTGTAGGAAGCCTTCTCGTCTAGCGAGACGTACTTGAAACTGCATGCGAACGGCTCTGATGGAACCTTGGGGTGGACCCGCACAAGGCGGATTGTTCGCGGGCCGGAAAGCCGCGCGTATCGGTACTTTGAATTTCGTGAGCCTTCTGCTAGCTAGCAAGCCTTCCAGGAGAGGCTGCGACGATCTACAGTACCTGTGTGTTCGTGTTCCATCTGCAGCGGGCCCAATACCAACCTGCGCCGAGCAGCACTAGTAGAACCGAGAGGTTTTCAGCAGATATCGAATAGCGCGAGACTTTGTACTTACCGGTGAGCAGCGGCCACATTTTCGGAGAGGGACTTAAAAAATCATAAATATAAGAACGAAATCGCGCAGAGCACTAACAGTCTGTCGGAGAGGTTGGTTTTGGGCGGCACCTCCCGGCTTTGTTGCCCGGCCGAGTTACGGCCGCTGAGGCCAAACGTCAATCAAGATTCAAGATAGAAACGGTCGGATAGAGGTTCCTAAGACATGGGCTAGGAGGACCTAACGAGCTTTTGCCGGCCTTCAGAACGAAGATTGCACAACGGCAGCAGCAGGAAAGTGTCATCATGATCAGTCAGGCATTCAGCTTGCACAGGTAGTCACTTGGTCCATTACCCCTCTTCGTGCCTACATGTGCTGAACAATCAATTAACGTTGTGAGGCTGAAAGCAAGCACCACTGTTTGCAAACTCCGAAGCGAAGAGGCGCTGCTGCCTGGAAGTTGTCATGAAATTGCGCGCCCATTGGATGAACAGTGGTTCAGCGCAGCGCCATCCGCTCGGCGGAGTTTCTTTCCATAGACAACTCGGCTTTGCAAGATTCATGGCTTGCGTGTGCCAAGATGCTCTCTGTATATCTGCTGAGCATCTTCCGTAATATTGAGGTGGAGCGCGGCGCAAGCCAAGATCTTGGTCGGAAGCAGTTAGGCTAAGCTGCCCACGCTAGCTCAGAAGTGGAGACACAGAGACGCTGCTTTTAAACCAGTCCACGCTTCGGGTGATTTCTCACGCGGCTCACGCGAGCCGAAGGCGAGTACAGGGCGGCGTCACCCCCGTCCCGATTTGGGGTCTCACCTAGGCAAGCCTTTGGTGACCATCTGGTTCTTGCAACGTCGCAAATTTCTCTCTTCTTATTCTACCGCCCCCCCTTCTTTAGCCAGAAACCAGCAGCCCGTTGTGGATAAGGGTACTGACTGATTGTTGGGAGCAAGTGAAATCACCTGGGGACTTTGAGCAGTGCCTGGATATGGAGGAAAGTCAGCCAATTGGTCCATCTTGAAAGGGGAGATACATCCAGCAAAGCTCGAAGCTCAAGGGGAGCTTGCCACCACTGAGAGGACACCCTTTGTCGTATCAATGACAATCAGCATGCATGGCATTTCAAGATGGCTTTAGCACAGCAAACCACAATGCTGCAATCGTAAAGGAGGGCCTCCTGCTGCATCTGCAGTCCATCCCGCTCTCCAATTTCTACTCCAATCGCCCACGACTCATCCCGCTGCGGAGAACGGCTACAGGCAAGGAGTGGACTGCCTGTCTGAGTAAGTGATCGTTGCTTGCAGTTTGGACTGATTAATCTTTCAGCATTATATCCTGCAGGTCTGCCATCCGCGCTCAGCATGCGAAATTGACAAATTTGTCGCATTTTCCTCCCCCCATCCCTCTGTGATTGCCTTTTTTCCCCTTTGACAGCCTTCCTTGCTGTTAGAGCACGAGGCGAGAGCTGTGACTCGATTGGTGCACCGCTAATGCACCTATACCGCCACCTTGTGATAACGGGGACTTTGTTGTCGTAATTATCGGCGATTGATTTCAAACATGCCTACCACAATGTCCGCATTCGTCCAATGGCTGAACCGCGAGACGGGACTACAATCCATCTGCACCTACGGCAACACTGATATATATCTAATCCTGTTAACTCGATTTCTCCGAATGTTTGCCTACGGTGGCACCGCCCTCGTTCTGGCAATCTTCCTGTATACTCAGGCTGGAGTTGATTGGAAGAAGATAGGCACTTTCATGACCTTGACATTACTGGGAGATGCCGCGATCAGTTACGGGCTGACAATCGTGGCTGACAAGATTGGCAGAAGACGTGTGTTGCTAATAGGATCTTTGCTAATGAGTCTGGCTGGGACGGTGTTCGCCTTGAGCAAGAATTATTATCTGCTTCTGCTCGCTGCTATTGTGGGCGTGATATCCCCGGGAGCACATGAAGTGGGACCGTTTCGCGCGGTTGAAGTATGTCTCAGATCCGGTGTCCTGGGTTTGAATTCGTCCAAGGCACACAGATAACTGCGTTCGCTTCTCTAACCCTTTTCGCTTTCACAGGAAGCAGTTCTCGCTCAACTCTCCCCAATCGAAGCTCGCACAGACATCTATGCGTGGTTCGCCGTCTCATCCACTCTTGCAATGGCATGCGGCCTGTTTGTGACCGGGTGGATAACCTATGCTCAAAAGACATACATGGGGCGTGATTGGAAAGAGACGTACCCTCCTGTTTTTGGTCTGTATGCACTCATAGGTTTGATCAAGTTTTCCATCACGTTCCTTCTCAGCAAGAACTGCGAAGCCAGCGCGGCGGGACAATATTCCTGGGCCCCGACTACGATGACAACAACTGCGGTAGACGAAGTGGGATCACCTTCATCGGAGCAGACCAGGCCTCTCCTGGATGGCATTCCTCGTCGGTCATCGATCCCAAAGCAAGCAAAGGTCAGAACTGCAGCTCGTGCTACTCGACCCTTTCAAACCAATTCCTTCTCCCGCCGCCTCCGCTCATCACTCAGCTCACCCTGGAAAGTCTCCCGCTCCTCTCTGCCCATCCTCCTCCGCCTCTGTTTCCTGTTCGGTCTGAATGCCTTCGCTTCAGGCATGCTCCCCGTAACCGTGATGAGTTGGTACATGTCCTGGCGCAGCCGATGGTTCTTAACTCACCGGATCGGCTATGCGTTAAGCGTGGTCTGGCTCGCTGCGAGTCTCTCCAATTTGTTCAGCGCCGCCGTGGCAAAACAGTTGGGCCTCGTCAAAGCCATGGTCTGCACCCACTTACCCAGTGCTTTGTTCCTAGCACTTGTTCCGCTGGGGCTGGTGGCCTCGGGTTGGGAACTGTTACTCGTGCTCTTGCTCGCGGACGCGGTATTGGGCTCCATGGATCAGGCTCCCCGCGAGGCGTTCGTCGCAGCGGCTTTTCTACCCCGTGAGAGGACCCAGGTCATGGGAACTCTAAACTTTGTGAGGACCTTGGCCGCGAGCTTGGGTCCGGTGGTTACGGGAGTCGTGTGGACTAAGCAGAGATGGTGGGGACCATTTGAATTGGCAGCTGTTTTGAAGGTCTGCTATGACGTGGGCCTATTGATCATGTTGTTGAAGACGCCTTTGCCAGAGGAACATCGGAGGGCTGTAGGAGGTTCGGTAGGTGGCGAGAGTCAACAGATAAGAATGACCGCTGCCGACATGGATGTCAACGTTCTGTTGGACGAGTTGGCAACCAACAACGGCGGATTGATTCCGCCGAGCGAGTTTGAAGTGAGTGATGATGAAGGAGAGGACGAAGGAATGTTGGTTACAGAGGTGCGGGAGGATGCTTCTGGGCTACCAAAGTACGACGAGTAGAAGATTGCGTCTCTATTTGGCGGGTTACTTCGAGAAGACCAGTTTTACACGCATTGCTGGCAGGACATAATCCGGGGTCTATTATTTTCGGTGGTCAAACTACGGATGTGTGTGCCGAGTTCTTGGTCAATGGCCCCTCTGTTTGCTGGAGGAGTGGCATCATCTGACTTTCTGGCCGAAGGGGTACCCGGAACTGCTCGCCCAGAAGATGGATAGTTGGTACGTAACATAAGACGGCAGTTTGAAACAGCGGGCGGCTGATTTCCCCCTTGGAAGGGCGGCAAACGGTTATATCATAACAGGCAAGACAAACCCTATGTCTATAATTTTCTTGGTGGAAAAGACTATCTATTGTCGACCATGGCACTACTACGACTCCGCACGAAGCTCCTCCCCGTTTGACAAGCGTGCACTTGCATACGTGCCTGGTCTTGTTCATTTTATCTGCTATCAAGCTCAGTAGAGCCCCTTGACCGTGCGACCACATTCACTAGGCCACAGTTTTCGGTAGTGGATTTCATGATATCTGGCCCAGGTACTGGGAACTCGATGCAGTAGTCTCAAGGACCGGTGAATCTGGGTAGAAGATATTTTGGTCGGAAGCCAGTTGGTTGTCTGCCGTACCAAGAGATGTCCCAGAGTACTGGAGACATGCTTCTTCCCACTTCGAGGCCGTGCCTATATGATAAGGCCCGCCTTGGAGATTCTAGATGTAGCGTGCTCTAAGTGCAGGGCTCTGAGGCTGCAAGGCTGTTACGCCAAGACTGTCGTCGGCAAAAACGGAGCCCGCGCCCCGACATCCGCAAATATTTTTTTTGTCGCGCAAACGCAGCCGTAGTGCTAGATACGTTGGGTAAGAGCTCGAACTCTGGGAAAACTGGCCATGTCAGTCCAGGCTAAGAACAAACATGCCCCAAGCTCGAAACCCGTCCAGGACACCGAATCACTGAGCCCGCCAAAGAAGCGGAAACGCGACACCGAATGCATTGAGATCTCCAAAAAGAAGAAAACACAGCGGACAGAGGATGTCAGGGAAAGCCCAGCTAGGGTAGTCAAATCTACCGAGAAGAAGGACAAGAAAAAGAAGAAACAGAAGTCCAAGGACAAGGAAGATGCCGCTGCAGGGACGGTAAGAGAGGCAGAAGAGGCGCCGGCGCCGCAGGACATTGAATTAGCAGACGCAGGTACTGCTGAAGAAGACAAAGAGCCAGATATAAGGACAGACACTATCGAGAATGGTTTTGGAGCAGTGGATGAGGAACAAGATCAACTCAGTCTGCTAGAATCCGAAGATCCTAGCTCTTTCTACTCGACCCGCCTATCGCTTTACCTCTCGATACCTGCAGTCTCACTTGAAGCCAGCTTGTCATCGGTTCTTGCTGTGCACCTCGCACCATTACTTCTGACATACTTTACCCCAGCGCAAGGAATTGTTCTGGGATTCTCCGACCCCGTCTTGTCCGCCAAACCTAACGCTGGCATCAATCTTCCTCTCTTACCTCCCCGAAACGGCGAAATGGAGCCCCAGGCCGAAGTTCTTGCAGAAACAGCCGACGAGTTTGGAGTGTGCTGGATCTGGCTTACTGCAACCTTCCTTGTGTTTCGGCCTGAAAGAGGCGACGAGTTGTATGGATGGACGAATGTCACATCAGAAGGGTTCGTGGGCCTGGTGAGCTACAATTACTTCCAGACAGCCATCGGCAAGGGTCGAATCCCTGCAGATTGGAAATGGAACGGGCCGAGCAGGGAACGGGTGCAGAAAAACAGGAAAAAGGGGAGGAAAGGCCGATTACGTGACGAGAAGGGTTTGGATGACGGCGCAGAACACAGTACACAGGAAACTGCAACAACAGTGGTGGAGACTCCATCCTCGCAAGCCCTACTGGCCGAGGATGGCGGATACTTTGCAGACGCCAGCGGGACGAAGATCAAGTCGACGCTGAAATTCCGCGTGGCGAACACAGAAATAGTTCCAGCACATGACAGGCACAAGTGGTCGTTGCAGATTGATGGCACTCTCCTAGACGATGAGGCTGAGCGCAAGGTGCTGGAAGAAGAACGAGCGAAGTTCGAGCATGCGCAGGAAAGCAGCCACTTCAAGTCGCCCAGGGGGAAAGATATGGCGGTGATGAGTGGAGCGTTGAGAAGATCGCTGAGCCGAGAAGGAAGTGTTGGCTTGAGAATTTCCGGACACACGCCGGCGCGGCATCGAGTGACTTATTAGGAGTCGCTGTACCCAAGGAGACCGATTGCCTGTGCAAGGAGCTGACGACTCGGTCCCTGACAATTAATTTCTATATTTGTGTCGGGGATGGGCTTTAGCAATCGCGTTCGAATGATTGGCCTCATGGGATACTGGCACCAGTGGTGGGGGCGGCGAGGGTGACGCAATACCGAGGACGCTGGTGACGTTCACTGGTGACGCTCAATGGTGACGCTCAATGGAATGTCCCCGCAGCCATAGGCACGCAACAGACACCGCGCAGACTGCAAACTGCGCTCTCCTGTCAAAATATGGCCGCATCATCATCACCCACGTGTCTGCCAGTGTAGAAGTCTCATGAGCACTGTATTCCTTCGTTCCCCTGGTAGTCGTTGCTAACCTCTGACCACCAGCGCCCGGTCTCCTTCCTCTAGCTAGCAGCGTTTTGGTCTCTCGCTAGCGGATGTTCAGACGATCTACCACCGCCATCACCACCACCCATCGTTTTGCCGTCTCTTCCACTTCGTTCAGACAACCCTTATTACCCATCTTCCTCTCTTCTGCTGGTCTCCGTCCAGCCATATCCCTCTCCCCGCCCCGAGGCTCACCTTTCAGAGGCTTCTCAGCCAATTCCTTCAGAATGGCCCAGGAATTCAAGCTCAAGGGCCTCGATAAACTCGACCTGAAAGACCTCGACAAGATAGAGGTGGAAGTTGACGGCATTGAAGGTGGAAAAGTCCTCCTATGCAATGTTAACGGCCAGGTGCACGCACTGAATGCCAACTGCACGCATTATGGCGCACCGTTGAAGCTGGGTGTCTTGACGCCCGAGGGCAGATTGACCTGTCCGTGGCACGGAGGTATGCAACATCGGTACCGCTTCGTGTACTGGAGCGTGGACATTGACTTGATCAATAGCCTGCTTTAACGTACACAACGGAGATGTCGAAGACTCACCTGCCCCCATGGCGTTGAACAAATTTAATGTCATGGAAAAAGCCGGTGGTGTATACATCACGGGAAAAGAGGCAGACATCAAAGGTGGAAGGAGGACAGTCAACATCAAGACCACTCCTTCTTCTCAAGAGAGGCTGGTTATCGTTGGAGGGTACGTCCCGCGTCAACACCTAAAATGAGCAGGCTATTTACATCTGGAACAGCGGATCTGGCACATTCGGCGCCCTTCTTAAACTCCGCGAACTCGGCTACAAGGGCCATGTCACAGTCATCACCCACGAAGGCTATCCGATTGATCGCACAAAACTCTCCAAGGCCCTCATCACCGACGCCTCGAAGCTGTACCTGCAACCCGAGGAGTGGTACGCCGACGGCTCGGTGGAATTCTTTCCTGACACCGTCACCTCCGTCGACTTTGACGGCAAAACTGTTCAAACCAAGACAGGCAAATCTCTTCCCTATACGAAACTCATCCTCGCCACAGGTGGGACGCCGCGTCAACTCCCTCTCCCTGGTTTCAAGGACAATCAACTGGGCAACATCTTCCTGCTGCGGAAAGTCAGCGACGTGCAAAACATCATGAACGCTGTCGGCGACAAGGGCAAGAAGATTGTCGTTGTCGGCTCAAGCTTTATCGGTATGGAGGTTGGCAACGCCTTGGCCAAAGAGAATACGGTAAGTATCGTGGGCATGGAATCCGCTCCACTCGAGCGTGTAATGGGAACCGAGGTGGGAAAGATCTTCCAGCGCATGCTCGAAAAGAATGGCGCGAATTTTACCTCAACGCAGGTGTTGATTCCGCCTTGCCGGCATCCAAGGTCGCCAATACCGTGGGATTGAGTTCTGTGGGCGCCGTCAAACTAAAAGATGGCACCGAACTCGAAGCCGATCTCGTCATCTTGGGAATTGGCGTGTTCCCTGAAACGACATACCTTCGCAACAATCCCAAAGTACAACTCGAGAAAGACGGCAGTATTTCGGTTGACGAAAACTTTGCGGTCAAAGGCCTGCAAGATGTCTGGGCCATTGGCGACATTGCCACCTACCCCTACCACGGCCCCGGAGGAAACGGCACCCCCGTGCGCATTGAACATTGGAACGTCGCACAGAACATGGGTCGCACTGTGGGCCAGTTAATCGCTCAACCAGGCAGCAAGCCTAAGCCCTTCATTCCCATCTTCTGGTCCGCCCTTGGGAGCCAGTTGAGGTATTGTGGCGCCACACCGAATGGGTGGGACGAGCTGGTGTTGAAAGGAGAGCCAGAGAACAACAAGTTTGCGGCATTTTATTGCAAGGGCGACACAGTGGTGGCCATGGCAAGCATGATGATGGATCCCATAATGGTCAAGTCTGCCGAGTTGATGAGACGAGGGAAGATGTTAACCAAGAGCGATATCCAGGGTGGGAAGGATGTCTTTGCGGCGACTCTGTGAGAAGACGAACCGACAAGGACGTAGAACGGATAACGTACTTTGTGGTAGATCCCAGATGTTCCACGAGGGTTGATGTAGCGCAGTATCTCCCTGCACATGTCCGGTACGACGCAGAGATCGCACGCCATGAGAGACAAAAGAAAATACAAACATGCTGGATCCCGATACCCTGAGCTCTGGAGGTTCACTCGACCTGAAAGGCTGTTTAAAAGCCACGATTTCGCTTTCTCTTGAGTTTTGGTGTTTGTTTCCCTTCCGATGGAACCTCGTGTCTGGGCTGGACTAGAAATGAAAATTATCAACGAAGCAAGCACGGAGGAGAGAGATCGAGGTGCAAAATTCTGGCTATGCCCCCGAGAGGACGCTGCTCGAGGCCGACTTGCACCCTGTTTTGCTGTGAGATAGCACCCCGACCTTTGCCCTAGACAGGTTCCAACCGCGTGCTCCCTGCAAGGTTGACCGATGGGCCAACTGCCTCGCAGCATTGAATTGGCCTTCTAACATCAAAGGGCTCTGACAACCACATCCGTCCCTGTCCATGATCTCTGAACTGTGCCCTATATCAACATGAACGCAGCCAAACATGCAACATTGAAGGTTAAGACCATCAAAGATTTCGCTTATGCCCGTAAGCCCCGTTCCCTGGAACTATTGTGGTCTCTAACTCCAATATAGTTGGGCCAAAATGAAAGGATGTTAGTCGTGATGCCCAGGAGAGCGATCTGCTACTCGACGAGTTCGATTCCAATGCGTCGCTCCCGTTCAGCTATCGGCCTCATGACGGCTTTGGGTCTCTGCAAAACATTCTTGACACGCTAGAGCACGAAAATCTTCTTCCTAATTCCGCCAACTTTGCGAGGGAGACGTCCATAAAATGCTCAGACATGACCGAAGACAGCCGAAGTAAGCACACCATCTTGGGTTCATTGTTGCCGCAAAATCTGGCATCGTACCGATGCTTACAAGCCTGGCGGCAACTCGAAAACTCATCCCTTCAGGATCTAGTGCAAGTAAGCTCTTCAACTTACTACAGCTATTGAACATTGACACCCGCCTGATCTTGCATCGAACGTGCTGAGATAAAAAAGAATGGCGTCAGACCTATTTTTGCCAGCATCCAAGGTGGAACATCGCAGTTCAAGAGTCGCCGTTTTCAGTCTATACGCGTTACGCTGCAAACCACAACCTCACTACCTACGTGATCTCTCACAAACCGAACGACTCGAGTATCAAAACACTACGGACAATCGCGGATATAGCCCTGAGGAAGCAAACACCTACTCAGAGAGGGAATGCTATTGTGGAGGATCCTTTTGACCTCTTCGTCTTTCTATCGTCACTATCTTTTGAAACTACAAAAGCATCATGTGAAAGCGTTTTCAGCACTTCGTCCACAACCAGCGGCGTGGCCAAAAAGAGCCAATTTTCTGGAAATGCAAGGTACCATCATTACTGCTTCAAACCAAGTTCAATAAAGTCGATGACCATCTTGTCGGCGTTGGGGCTAGTGACCGCGCCAAACTCATGGATCTCACGCGGCAGCTCCAAATCATCTCGCAGAATGCGGACATCCACATCAGCAACGCCTACGTTGCCCTCATCACCGCGAATGCGATTCGAGACATGCCTTCTCAGCTTCACGACACCATCAAGAGTCACCTTCACGGCGTGGGAGAGATGCTGTCGATTACGTTATTGAATGTATGAAGAAGCAGAAGATGTGGTTCCTGAATTACAAGAGCCGAAAAGACAGCATCATGAGCTTGATATACAATCTAGTGACGCAGCAAGATGCTGTCGACAACTTCCAGATCGCGGCGGCTATGAAGCAGGACAGCATCAGTATGAATTCTATCTCCGCGCTCACCATCGCGTTTCAGCCTGGGACTTTTACTGCGGTAAGCATTGCACACCTTCCATCGACTTCTCTAATCCCCGATTTTGAACGGCTTCATCAAAGTCGACACTATGCTGAAGACACCCACAATCTACAGAGCGTCATCGGTGGCGCCATTCTAGAGGCCGACTCAGGAACCTGAATCATACGGGTTACGGGGCTCCTGTGGCTCTGGGATGCCCTCACAGTTCCTCTCGCTGTCATGGTATTCATTTGCTGGTGGTGGTACAAGACAGGGAAGCCAATTCAACAAAGATTTGGCGCAGTCTCTGGCACTCTTTTGCATACTTCCATGCATGAACAGCGGACTTTTTCAGCTGATTCAGTGCTGGTTCCTGTGCGTGAGACAGGGTCTGCCGTCATGGTCTGACGATCTTCAGCATGCTCAGCCACA
This sequence comes from Cladophialophora bantiana CBS 173.52, assembly GCF_000835475.1. Classification (NCBI taxonomy): domain Eukaryota; kingdom Fungi; phylum Ascomycota; class Eurotiomycetes; order Chaetothyriales; family Herpotrichiellaceae; genus Cladophialophora; species Cladophialophora bantiana. The sequence continues at coordinate 204,215 of NW_015971595.1, forward strand.
GACTGGGACGTTGCGGGAGTGGTAACAACCGCGCCGAGACCCGCACAGGCTGCGGAGGGAAAGTAGCTTCCTTACATTCTTCATAGACATCGCGCGTTTTGTGGTGATATGTTCTCTCCATTCTCTATCTGTTCTGACGTCAAGGGGACCCCGGTCTTGAAAACGGCCTCCCATCATACCAGACGCAGCCTGCCTATGTAGGTAGTACGTATCACGGGGAAAATATTGGCCTTTAGATATGTCGGAGTGATTGCGGGTTTCACTGCCGGGTTGGTATGAAAGCCGCCTGGAGACGGATGGTCATCCGGTCAGAATCACATTGCCGGGCTTTACTGCTCTGTTGGGTGTGGTCCCTTTCCAGCAGCCCGGAGTTCGTCATGAGGCCGTGAAGCCACTTGATCACTCACTCACTCGCTCACTCGCTCACTGTGCGCTTTTGACCTCAGCACAGCGCAGCAAGAGGGAGTCGAATGATGGCGATGAATGCACCGATCCGAAGGTCGTAAGTGGTCCTTGGACTGAAGTTGGAAAGAAGAAGGCCACCGGCTCTGCTTGCTGGAGTGCTTTGCCAGTGTCCAAATCATATTCAATGCCAACCTCTCCCCCTCCTCTCCCCTGTCCTCTCTTCCCGTTCCGGTCTTCACTCTCCCATCGCATCACGATTCTCCGAACACGGCCGCAGCGCAGTCGACCTTTGACGGTAGTAGTCGACTTCTTTACGATGACGACGACGATGATGATTGCGACATCATGGATGAGTACAGCGTAATTGTGGAGGGGTGCCTTGCTCTGAGGAGGAAAGTTTGCCTTGATAGTGAGCAAATGCACGACAATTGCAGACCGAACTGGCTGGACCCGAAGAGGTTGACCGTCTTAGGGAGAGGCGACCAAAAAAGCGAACGGCCCTAATAAAATTCATCGACTTTACATGGTTTGGGGAGGGAGTCGGCTGGATTTTTGGCATGCATACTGTCAAAATAGGGCGATTCCCCTAGGTCAGGTTAAGCCAGTCTATGTAGTCAATTCTCGAACGGCACGATAGAAGGAGGACAGTGATTTTCGAAAACACAAAAACACGCTTGGTCCCCGAGTGTTCTCTTCATGATGCTCCCAGGGTTGTTTAGGGACCGTGGAGAATGAGAAAGGATGTCGAATTTCTGGGCTCTCCGGCCGGTGCATTCCTTTGAGTCTACAATGTTGAGGCAGCGAGAGGAGCAAAAAGAGACACACACACACACGCACGCACGCACACATAGAGAGAGAGAGAGACGGTGCTGGAGACACACTTTGATAGTTGCCTGGCCGGGGAATGGGCAGGTGACCATTCTCATTCCTTAAGCGAGATTTGGCCTTGACCTGGTGTTTTGGGAAAAAATCTCCTGCACGCGGACTACATACCCTATGGACAGGATAATCTTGCTAGGCTGGTGGAGATCGGGGCGGTGTCTGGACGTATAATCCATTATACCTTGGTATGGTCAGTAGCTTCTGGCATTCAACGTCGAATTTCGCTATCCTTGGCTATACGGAGTACCCAATAGCAGAGGAGAATCCTCGGACAGGGGAGACTTGGTAGAAATCAACCCAGGCAAGCCCTGGTCGAGTGTCGATACTGAATGCCGAGATTTTGGCGAGAATCTCATCTGAGCGGCGGTCGCGTGGCAGCGTGTGGTGATCGCCAATACAACAACAAATTTCTCTTCCTACGCTCCATTTTCTGGTCAGACTCATGGGAGTGGTACTTAGGGATCTTCTGTGATCGGCTGGAGGGAAAGGGCCGGGCCAGATTTTGCAACTGGCGAGATAAAGGTTCCTATGACACTCGGAATGATTTACGTCTTCTGCAATGGGTAAAATCCGATATGGGTCTCGGCCTCTTCTGCATGGAAAGGCTGTCAAGTGGGCGCAAAGTTTGACTCGTCTAATTGAGATGGCTACTGTAGCAACTTAGTCCTTTTGTGGCATCATCATGGAGTCGTGCGATCCACTTACCGGTTCGCCGACGCTTAATTTCGAAAGACTACCCACCAAGGTAAGGTCCATGCGCTCCTCCAGCACAACGACCTTTGCCCATGCAATTCACAGGGATCAGGGCCTGACCCGTAATGCAGCACTGTGGAAGCTTTGGATACGAAGTTGGCCGCGATGGCCGTGATTTGATCCTTCCGGGGAAAGCGTCGTGGGACATCCGTGGTCGGGGTTTCCACCCCGTTGGTGGGCCGCCATCCTCGCCAAAGTATAACATTTGCATGTGACACTATTTGTTGTCCAGAAATTTGTAAGGTTTCGTACCCACTCGAAATACTTAGTAAAAGGGCGGAGGCAGAACTCTCTGCTCCGCCAGGAAATGTCGAGCCAAGGAATACGATATGACAAGACCATCGCAGGTGCATCTTGTCAACAGAGACTTGGCGAAGAGGAGCGGGTGGGGATCAAACATTTCAGGATGTTGTTCAGCTTGAGGTCTGACCGCTCAGTCGGAGAGCGGCGTCCTCGGTTCGTCAATTGACCCTGTCACAATGAGTTCGAACTTGGCGACGTAGCCAACACTTACTCAACAGGAGAGATTTTCATCTCTTTCCAACATGGAGCTCCCTAGAGTCTTTGCCTGAGTCTTCGGCCCATGGGGAAGCCAGGGGTGACCCTGGAGAAGAGAGGGCACGACTTCCTTTTTTGGCAAAAGGAGTTCAACTTCCTGACCCTGAACAATCTTTCACAGCCAGGAATTTATCGAGCACTGTTTCAAGCCTCCATAAGCCCCAGTGAAACATGGGGGATTCGTGCAGCGAGAAAAGTCCCTGGTAGCTGTGACGATCGGCTTTGGCTAGCAGCCACCAAAGCTTGGTCGCCGATGACTGCTCCTTTCACACTTTTCATTGTTCCTTGACCGCCGATACTTGCAAAGGAGGCAGTCGATGGTATATGGAAGAGACAGGGGACGGTGTAGCCTTTTGAAGCGGTGGAACTCTGGACGGCGTGATGTATATACATATTGATATGGAAAGGGTATATATGCGGAATAATCGTACAAGATATACAGTCGAGGCAGCACAGTGGCTCCCCTCAACAACAAGTCCTGTGGACGTGGCCTGGGAGTCAGTTGCTCCTTAGAGTCTCCAGATGGTAGTCATGGCCGTTTAACTCGTGTTCGCGTTCGCCGTTCTCCCGTTTAACCCCGTTGCCGGATAGGTGACTTTTCTCAGAGCTCTGGAGGCTCATCCGACATGTGCTGCATGCAGTGCTCTTCTGCCGCTCGTGCTGTGAGACCGTTCCTCCAGCTAATATCTTGAGACCTGTACAGTTGTTGTTTTTGTTATTGCCCCTTGTACCGGTTTTGTCCATTGACTGTCAGTGCTGACTGCATGAAAATCCTGTTCCAACATAATCTTGTCGCTATTGTCATCGCCCGCAGTCACCGTACTGGTTACACCTGGCATCTTTTTGCTGGCGCCTCTTCCCAATTGTCCCAACTCTGTCGACTGCCGTGAATCAAATTGGTAGTAGTGGCTGGCGGGCTTGCGAGAAGAGCGTCTGTCAGTTTTGCTTTTGCCGTACGCGAGCCCATCGGCGTCGTATCCGTAGTTTGCCCTGTTACGACTGTTGGACGACGTGAACCTTTGAGTGGCACCGAGAATTCTAGCGAATAGCGGACGCAGCGAAGGCAAAGAAGCAGCCAGAATACCGATATTGAATTCGATGTTGTTCCACATAAAGAAGGAATCGTGATAGGTCCAGTCGGGGTCCGCGAGGGCATGCGCCTGTTTAACTGTTTTGATGATACTTGAGATGCAAGCGAAAAGACCCAAGCTTAAAACAAAACAAAGAGTGAGCTTAGTTCGCAGATTTGCTTGGAGTTTCCACACCACGGGTATTGGAAGTAGCGCGAAAAGTACATCCGTCGCGATGTTGATGCTGCTGTTGAAGATACCGATGTTTGTGAAGGTGTTGTTGCTGAAACACTTGGCTTGTCCGGTTGTCCGCAGACCAAAATTCCAGTTCGCATCGACGCGTGTGCCGCAGTTGAAGATGAGGGTACCGGCGCAAGAAATCGTAAAAGCAACGAGAAAAACGATGCACCCCAGAAGAAAGCGTTGGTAGTTTTTGCTTGGCACGAATCTGCGCAGGAAGAATGCAATTGAGATCTTGACGAGACTGATGCCGATCATGATGATGATGGAATGGAAGAATCGCCAATGCGAGAATAGAGTTGCATCTTCCGGGCTGACAAGCGCTGGGTGTCTGCCTAGCATTCCAGCATTGCTTTCGCCCACGAAGCAGATAATAACGCCAATCTCACAAATCTGGTCGATCGGCATGAGTCAGGGAATACGCTCAATGTAGAAGAAGGAATGCCGCCTCGGGCCACTAACCGCAGCGGCCGCCATAATATAATCGTCAACCCCAAGGCTTTTGAGCATGAATATTCTCACATAGAGTCGAAGGAGGACCGTGAGGATGGCAACCCCTCCGAAGGTGCCGTGGATTGCGAGGAGGGCACCTGCGTTGGATTCATCCTTGTATTGAGGAGCACCAGCCGCCTGCCGCTCAACAAGTTGAGAAAGAGCTGAAATAACCATGGCGTCGCTGAAAACGTGTCAACTATCACGCGGTCCAGGCGAAGCAGTAGCAGGTGAGCTGTGACATTTAGACACTGCGAGATTGATGGGTCCAAGGTGTCGGATCAGGATGGGTTTAAAGCTCTGTCAAGTTTCACGTTGGAAATGGTACCTCAATCTGAGCTCGCTTGTCTCTGAATGCAAACCGGAACTTCTTGTCTCAAGCTCCTTCCTTTTCTTTGCAGTTTCAAGATACGGAGAGTTTTTTGGCGGGGGGATGCAACTTTGGCCGACATTTGGTGCCTTAGCGTTCAGAATCCTCGTAGCTAAACCATTTTGAAGGTTCAAGAAAAATCGGCTTTAGCTAGTGCCTCGTTGCATTTTGTTCCTCATGGCATGGTTCTTGTGCCTCGTCGGGGATCTAGTTGAGCGCCAATGCCCTAACACTTACCGAGAACGTGGATATTAGACACCAGTGCACTCGTCGAGTCGGATGGATACCTCTAGCTTTCTGCACCGTTCTCAGACCAGAAGACGAGTCCGTGGGCCTGGGCCTCCTCCTGCTGCGCATAGTATGAGTAGAGTTCGGGACTTCAGCATGGCGCATGTGGACCAAAGACTCATCTGGAAAGATCGCCGTGCGACTGCAGGGGTTCCTGCCCCTCCATGGCATAATGGGGGTGCCGGGGAGGGCGGAGATATCTTGTCGAGGAGCTGTCCTTTGCATTGACATTGTGCATAATGATTCCCCATTTTAGCCCAATGTAGCGGAAAGGATCCGTGGCTGGTAGCTTTGGCGTGGATTGTGCTGCAAGTTCTTGTAACGCCCAGGCACAGGGTTGCACTGAAGTGTGATAGCCTCTTGGTCAGGGGATGCAGAGATGTGCGACCGAACTAGGGATTTATCGGCCTTGTCGGCGCACGAACAGCCAGTCACATCCGCTGGGCCAAGTCCAACCAAGGTTTCTCAATGGACCAGTGATCCGATTTAACAGCAAGAGAGACGACGACTGAGACCGTGGCTTCCAAGCATTCAATGAGATGCTGCTGGAGGTATGCAGCTTCCGAGTTTGCAGCATTCTCGTAGAAGCACCCGATCAGGGTCGTGGGTAAAGGTTGAATGGGCAGGACGGGGGAAAATTTCGTGCGGATGGACCTTGGCAGGGGTTAAAATTAGCCTTTTACGCTAATGCAGTCTATACTATCTCTAGTCTAGACTTCACCGTTTTACCCCAGGAGGTTGCTTTGGCACCACTCCACTTAGCAGGCGAGCAGGCTCTATCTGACCATCCTCGCCATTCCGCCCTTCCACCGATATCCCCACCACCGGATAATTCACCCTCTTCCCACCATCTTCGAAGGACCGAGTATTGCCCACCTTACTCAAGAAGCTGCTACCTATGTATGGTTGGAAGCTGATGTGCTTCCGGAAATCTGGAACAAGGTACCAATTTTCCGCTCTCAATTCAGGAGTCTGAAAGTTGCAATGGATCTGAAGCCCTCTTCGGACGGCCGGTGCGCCGGTTGATGGCCCCAGCATGAGGCTTTTACACCTGCAATCTTCCAGGTCCTCGCCACTTCAATGCACTGACTGCATTGTTGCACAATTGCCGAAATCAATCTCATCGAGACCCTTTCCATAAAGGACAGTGATCGGCGTAGAGCTCCATCAAGCTACAGGGTTCGATTCACACACACCACTCCTAGGTAGCCATAACCTAATGCGCTCGGTGTACCGGGTATGAGGAGGCCCAGACCGTTTCTCTCTCTTACCGATTCGGTCGTCTATCTGACTGGAACACTGGAGAGAATTTCGCTAGGTTGTCGCTCCGGCTTCTGACGAACATTCGATAGTTCTTAAATACCCGAGATGTTTTACGCGCGTCGTCAGATAAGAAGGCTATCGATTGCAGAGCTTTAACGTCGCCCATTCATTTCCCCTATCGAGCAGCTCGCGTGGCCGGCTAACAACCTCGTGGCAGTCATAGGGGGTCCAGTAGGGACTGTTTATAAACTACGCAGGGCCGCTGGGATCCAGGTTTTTCTTTTCTCCAGGGATTTCTGCCTCCGCTGCAAGCGTACCATTTGGTTCGATCCCTGACTTCAGGTATCGACCGTCCATTCCCTTGACTTTCTTTGTACAAGTTTCGGTTTCTTTATCCTTCTCCCGAGACCTTTAAGCCATGCATCTTCAGTTTCTTCTACCGGCCCTGCTCGCCGTTGGCAGCACCCGCGCAGCACCGGCGCCTATCGAAAACACCTTGTCAGAGCGCGACGTGTCTACCTCTTCGATCTACATTCCGGCGTCGACTCTCAAGACAGACATCCTGGCGGCTAAAGGCCTTGTCAATTTGGCAATTTATGGACTGACGAATCCGTCGGGCGGGAGCTGCAACTTATTCAATGTAGCTGTCCGACGAGAATGGTCGTCACTCTCAAAGGACGAAAGACGTGCATACATCGACGCTGAGTTGTGCCTGATGTCGAAGCCGACACAAGACCCCAATTTCGCAGCTGGCGCGAGGTCCCGGTACGACGACTTTGTTGCGGTCCATATCAACCAAACACTTTCCATTCACGGGACCGCAAACTTCCTGGCATGGCATCGTACTTTCACCTGGAACTTCGAACAGGCGCTGCGGAATGAATGCGGCTACACGGGATATCAACCGTACTGGAATTGGGGAAAGTATGCATTCGACCCCCTCAATTCTCCCTTGTTCGATGGCAGCGACTACAGCATGTCTGGCAACGGTGCTTACGAGGCGCATGGTTGCACCGAAGCCTTGCCCACGGATCTAAATTGCATTCCTCCCGGTTCTGGAGGTGGCTGTGTGAATACTGGGCCGTTCAAGGATTACGTCGTCAACTTGGGTCCTGTTGCTCCGACCTTGGACATCCCAGGAATCATCAACTACTCCAATCCAAACCCTCTTGCCTACAACCCTCGCTGCCTTCGTCGCGACATCTCATCCTGGGTCTCTTCCAACTGGACCAAGGACTCGGATTCTTATGACCTGATCGCTAACTACAACGACATCCTGTCGTTCCAGAACCACATGCAGGGAGACTTCAGCGTCGGTTTCTATGGCGTTCACACGGCCGGCCATTTCACAACCGGCGGTGACCCGGGCGGCGATCTCTTCGCGTCGCCCGCCGAACCGACTTTCTTCCTACACCACGCGCAAATTGATCGAACGTGGTGGATCTGGCAGAACCAGGACCCTAAGAACAGAAGGAACGCCTTTGCCGGGGGCACTTCCACCTTGGATCCCGTTAACAGCCCTCCGGGACAGCTCACCGACCCTATTAACATGGGCAGCCTGGGGCAGACGATACAGAACAAAGACGCAATGTGGACGACTGCCGGCCCCTTCTGCTATATTTACGTCTGAAGAGAAGGGTGGAGGACGAAAGAAAGGGCTTGTTTTGTACGTTTACGACGATTCTTCAGCGGTACGCAATACAATTCAAACTAGAATTAACCAGCGAGCATATACACGCGAAATTATCGGGATAGTACATAATGTTTATTCTGCAGTCCAGTCTCCAGTCTGGACACATCTTCAGGGGCATTCTCCTTGTCCGTTTACACCCGCGAGTTCTATTGTAATTGATTGGCGATGAATTATTACGTATACGGGCATCGAGGTGCACAAAATTTCCTGACGAAGTTCGTCTTCTGTTTTACATTCATAGGTACCGGATGCGGCTCCCCAGCTGGGCTGGCGGGAGGGTTTAACGAATCATGTCGACCTCGTTGCGAGCCTTGGGGTCCTAAAAGACATGGATTTGAAGGTGCTGGTTGGTATTGAGGTGTTTGAGAGCGGAAGCCCGGATGTCGAGTTCGGTTTCTGGGGAGGGCGAAGTGCAGGACCTGGATTCATGAACTGACCTGAGGAGTAGCAACTGACCGTTCTCGCGTAAAACCGAACGAATTTTGTTGTGACAGACCCTCCTCAGGGCGCTTTACAGTTGTGACAACCTTTAATCACTGGCTGGCTCGCTGTTTGAGATGCAGTCCCAGCACGGCGTACGGAGGGATCAAGAAAGCGTGTCAAAAGAGCTCAAACCGAGGGGTGGACTCGGGTATCTCCTTCTCTCGGGTGCGGAGTACCTCGATTGGCCTCGCTAAGGGGCAGGAGAGGGATTGCTAGCAGGTGAAACTGCAAGGCTGACACCGCAAGGCTGACATCAAATCGGTGGCCCTTTTTTACGATGATTTCTCCCACCCCTAACGAGCTGTGGGGTGTGTAGACAGTGCAGTCTTCAGTATTCACTCACACCGCCCACTCGGGGCGCGTAAGACGCTTAACAATTTTGAATGATGCAGTGTAGTCCCACGACCTCTGTCTGTCTGACCTACAGGGGGGAAGAAAAGATTGGAGATTCCATTTCGGATTTTCACAAACACACAGCCACCCCCTGCCCCTACTTACCACACATCTTCCCCAACCAGTACAGCCTGCTGCAATCTACTCTGTCCATCTTTAATATCTTGCCTTCTTGCCCCCCAGAGCGAAGGTTTTGTCAAGGGTCTCCCGGACTGTCTAGTGACGAATACTCGTGCAGATCGGTGCAGGAAATGTATGTGTATACTCCATCTCTCTTTTTCATTCCCATTCTACCAAGCCGAATGTGTGATTAACTGAAAACTAATTGTCTAGCTTTGGCGTTGGTTTCGGACCAGCACGGGTAGGCAGGCGCGGCACGCAGGAAGGACATTCACTTGGGACGCGAAAAGAAAGGGGAAAAAGAGAAAATGTTCGACCTCATCAACTGGTTGATGCTGATGTGCTGCTGGTGCTGCGACCGCAAGGACAGAGACGAAGAAGAATATGACATTTCGGAACGCAAGCGCGAACGGGAGAGCCGGGCCAATTCCAGAGAGCAAGACGCGGACGCCGTCGCCAGCGGGGAGGGACAGGTGATGAAGAAAAAACCGCAGCTCGCGCACGCGCCGCAACTGGAGCCATAAAACGAGGATCAGGAGTGCACAGTTAGTTTCGACATCTCGCTGTCGTGGATTTGGCCATCGGGCTAAGAGAATCGCTTTGAAAGTACGAGGGCACAACCTCCTCGTCCAACACACTTTGCTCTCGTAACGACACCGTTGCGGACCCATCCGATTGCTAGCGGGCAAGCATCAGAGCTCTTTCCCATCACGACGGCTAGTGGCAACGACGACTATCAATCATCCCTCCTGAAAACTCCCACCAGGCGGCTCCTCCTCATACTGCACCGCGCCTTCGGGCACATCAACGACAGCCGACCTAGTCCAGATATGCACGGCGGTCCTCATCATGTCCTTGGTGAGCCCGCTCAAGCAGCCGGCCTTGACGCTCAACATGGGCGCCGGCGTACCGTCGCTCGGCGACACCGACACGTGCACCAAGCGACTCCCGCACGCCGTGCAGAAATACCCCTCGGTGCGGCCCTGCGAGTTCGGGCGCGCGTACACGGCGATGGCTCCCGGACGGGGCTCGAACTGTCTGATGTCGAAGAATGGGAAGATGGCCGTCATGCCGTACGTGGAGGATGACTGGTGGCGGCATTCCGTGCAGTGGCAGATGTACAGCTCCAGCGGCGCCGGGAGCGGCGTGGTAAAGCGGATTTGTCCACATTGGCAGCGTCCTTCCATGGTTTCGGTGCGGTTGAGTTTCTCAGGAATTGGGGGGAAATTACAAGTTGACTGTTCTTCAGCTCCGGCTGGCCTGAATCATGAATCAAATCCGTTGGCAACGGGAGAGCGAGCTGTTTTGTGGTTCTGCACTACGCAAGTGGCGCCTCTGAGTCTTTCGAGGGATCAGGCAGTATTTTACGCCTTCTCGTCCTTCTTCGACCCCTCATTCTGGAATGTATTGTCCAGACACTAGTAGCCGCTTTCCCCCGCGATCAAACTCCGGACCACGCACATCTTGGAACTTGCGGGGGCCCTGTTGGCCATTCCCGCGGACCATAGTCAAACGATAGGCTTGAGCCATGCTTACCTGCACAAGTCTGGAAAGGAACAGGGTCCAAGCGCTCCTCTCCATTCCATTATATTGGGAAGAGATAGATCTCTCCCTTTCGCAGTGCTATGCAATAAATAGCTATCTAATAAGTCTCGGTTAAGGTATGCCATCCGGTAGTATGGCATATAGTATACCCGTATGGCATACCTTAACCGCTCTTTTATTACTGAAATAGCCCGCTTTCACACACCCTCTTCACCCACTCACCCACCCATCCATGCGTGTGTTCCAATGTTTAAAATACAAGGCCTTTTAAGCCTTACGTCGCCAGTGTATTCGTAATTGTAGTATCAATGTAGTGAACGGGCGCGAAACGGCAATTGCTGCCATGTTTGCATTTCCTCCCGTTCGGGCAGATATGGCCCTTGACGCAGGTTTTGGACGTGCACCACGATCCCTGCGGGCACAACTGGCAGCGGGAGAGGTACAGGAGAGCCCTCGTTTCGTCGTCGGTCAAGGTCGCGGTGTGGTCGTAGGCGCATGTTTCGTTTGTGCAGCCGCTGGCGAGGAGATGGTGAGCGTTGCAGAGACGCGGCTGTCGTTCTCGGAGCTTGCTCAAGAGAGCTGGGTCTGCTTCCAGCTGGACGGGGACGTCGATGCGGCGACCTTCGGCGTTCTGATAGACTGGGCCCAGCTTGAGGATTGGTGACTGGTCGGCGTACGCCACAGTTTTCGATGAGGGACCCTCTATGTTTGACGACGGCAGCCCTTGTCTAGGAGGCGGACGTGCCAACATCCAAGTGGCATTCAGTGGCGGCGGGTTACCTGTTCGCTCTACCCAGTTTTCCTGCAAAGTAGTCTCTTTAGCTTAGTACTGGGGAGTTGACAACATGGCCAACTTACCACGGCCCGCTTGATAATGTTCTTGCTTTTGAGAAACCACTCATCACTTGCCCACAAGTCAGATGGCAACCCGAGTGCTTGTTCCACTCTTTTCTTGACAACGCTAAAGTCAAGCGCTCTGGGTGATTCTCGGAGGCGTTCGTTGGTGCATTTGATTAACGCAGCTTCTATATCATCCGCTGTGTCAGCTACCCTTTCTCCCGGTAGCGCAGTTTGACTGGAGGATGGGGTGAAGGAGACCGATGGATTCCGCGATAGGGTATCTGACCCGTCGATTCCATCTTCATCGCGGTAGGGGTACTCGAAAACCGGTATCACGTTTTCGTTAGTAGATAGATCAGTAGCGTATAGATCCCCATTAGTCCTTTCAGCCGAGGTTCTCCATTGCTCTAGTTCGCGTGGAAGTCGGCGTTCACTGGACAGAGGTGCATTCCTGAATACATCTGGAAATTCAGTACATTTCAATTTTGTTCGAATGCTTCCGAATTCGGGCGAGAAAGGTAGCCCTTGGATCAGCGTGACGCGGGACGAGACATCTGTGTCGATCAAGAACGAGCCCAGGAAGGATGCGTAGGCGTTGTCGCTCGACCCGCCGAAGAGGACACGTTTGCAGTGAACATTGTAAATGTTGAGACTGAGATTCTCTGCCACAAGAGAGTCTCAGCCGCGGTCTGCAAAAAACTGTGCTTTTCGGAGCCTCTTACCCTTCAATTTGGAATCGGCGGCTTCCTTATGATTCCCAGCGTCAATGAAGTCACACAGTGGATGTGCCTTGTTGAATCCGAGGACAAACTGACTAAATGCAGTTATGGTGTGCAGAATAGACATATCGGAATAAAGCTTGCTTAAGCCTCTCAAATTTGCGTACACGCGAATTACGATCTTATCATCGTGCTTAATGTCGTTGTCGTAGCGCAGATATTCGAAAACAGCCCGTCTAAGTAGTTTGGCAGCTTCGTCGCCGCCGGCCATACCTTTTCGAACCAGCTCATTTAAAAACTTGGCAAGCGGTCAGCCTCCCGGATGGAGAGTGAGGAGCAATGGGGAGCATAACCAGGGTTAAGAAAATAGGAGGCACCCACATACATGTTGTCGCCGTCTATCAGGACCATGATGAACGCGTTTCTCTCCATTGTCTTTTGCATATTGTCAATTTTTCTGAACAAAGTCTCAATAAGATTATTGCGGGCTTCATCCGCCCTCTTCAACTCCATGTATTGCTTGCGAAGGATATCCATGGTTGCCTGACTGGAGAGTGTTCTGAGTGTTTTTTGGAGCTTGTTCCCGTTTAAATGGTTACTCGTACAGTCCGGCAGAAACGAGAAATTGAAAAGGAAAAATAAGCACCGTCTGGTTTATCTGGACAAATGTGTGACGAAGCATTTGGACTTTGAACTGTGGTTGAGAAAACAAAGTCGGTGAAAGGAATTGTCGCTATGCCCTTTCAGTACAAAAGGGTTTGCTGCAATGCTTGGCTTCACAAACGTCGTTCAGGCTCCAGGCGCCTGTGCGTGTCTGTACTTGGCCTTAAGAAGTGGAGGGTGAGACCGACGGTTCAGTCTTGATCTTGTCTTGCTAAAATGCTGAGCACTCTCTGCCGCAATTCCGATGCTGGAGATCTGACAGAAATGTGTGCTCGGCACAATGATACTCTGTCGTCAGTACCAAGTATCGAGTACACGGATTGCCAAACTAGTGAGACGAAACAACAGCGGTAAAGAGGGTGGTTGGAGCCGTCCAGTAAGCACAAAGAGAACAGGTTGCGAATTGGGGCCGTTTCTTAAGCGAGGGCCTAGAGTTCTTACTTAGGGTGCGATCGTCACGCCTGAATCTCTGGTTTGGGATGAGCTTTCAGGATCCAACAAACTCGGGATCCTCTCAGTCCGGCTTAGCAACGTGGTCACATTTGGCCAAGTCCAAGACACGGAATAATGGGAATGGCACATGAGTGGCTGCCATCGCTCCTCGACTTCGAACGGTCTCAAAAGCGACAGCAAATCCAAAGCGGGGCAATCTCGATGTGGCCTGACTAAGTCGACCGTTTCGTTGGATGTTTCGGCCGGTAAGCGAGCGCCCACCTGTTGATTGAGTTCATATGAAGACACGCGCAGACCGTTAGTCCCGCCCAACTCCTGAAACATTCTTCAACTCGCGGTCTTCTCGTGGTGGCTGCTGTGGTCAAAGTTAATGGGGGCCGTACCAATCAGAACAAGGACGATGTAAGAGCTCTATCTGGGCTTCGGTTGGGTTGCAACCATGTCTGAATCGTGCTTGTATGATGTGGACACCCCGCGCACGGATTCGGAAACGGATGGGTTCAACACATCCGAAGACGAGTTGTCTTATGCTGCCATAAAAGCCAAAGTGCAAAAGGCTCACAGAACAACTTCGACCAGTACCAATGGAGCCAGATCTCAGCAGCTCATCAATAGCCCGAGGCCGCCCTTACCTAAACCCATCTCAGCCTGCCTCGTCGACCCATTTGAAACACTGCCCATTGAGGTCGATGGGATCACAAACCAACTCTTGCACTTCTACGGCCAGAACAGCTACTGGCAGACCGCCTACGCCTTATCTCCCAAGATAAAACCCTCCATCAAGGGGTCCTGGGAGTATCAGGCGGGCGCATGCCTGACTCATTTCCACATATTGATGGCTCGTTCAGCCCTGCATCAACTGCGCATGAATGCCAAGTACGCGACGCCGGCCACAAGAAAGGCGTTGGAGTACGCAGCATTGAAGCACCAGACCAAAGCGATCACCCTCCTTCGAGAGAACGTGCAACTTGGCTCGAATGCCGATCTCAAACTGATATTGACTTCGATCATCAGCCTTGCGACCTTTGAGCAGCGATATGGAGAGCGCGAGAGAGCGGTCCTGCATTTTAGAACGGGGAGGGATATAATTCGCCAGATTGGCCTGCAGGATGGGCTTCATGATCGATTGAGAGAGGAACAGGCGCTTTGGTTCGAGGGGGTCTATCGCGACCCCGAGGCGAGCTGGATGTGGGGGCAGGAAGACGCGAATGTGCGATTTGGATGGCTAAAATCTCTCCTGAAAGATGTCGATCGGATTTGGAGGGATAGGCAGTTGTTGCAGTTGAAGGACAAGGGCCCGTATGTTGTGGAGGATATGAGACTGCACGAGTTCCTGTTTCGGGAGACAACTGGGAAGAGTGTGAGTGTGTATGGCGACATTGACGAGTTTATCGCGCAGCAGCGGTGCGTTTTGATTCTCATGTCGGTCATTTGTGGAGTACATGGAGTATTGGAAACGCAAGATCACTTGAAAGTGGTGTCCAAGACGATGGCACTGAACACCGCGATTCAAGCATACGTCGATTTCATCGAAGGTTTGTTGGCTGAGCATGATCTAGGCGAAGAACAAGCGGTGGCCGACTTGCTCTGGATGATGTGCCAGAACTATCGAGACGCAAAGCCGCGTCTGGTGAATGCCGGAACTATGACGGTGAGAGAATCTTTGCAAAGACTGGACCTGCGGGATTGTCACTGGCGTGCGAGCGGGATCGCCAATGTGGTCAAGTATCTTCCTGGGAGTCGACAGCAGAGTTTGAGGAATATGCTTCTCGCCTTCCTCAATGGCAAGCCTTATTCGGGGAAGGTCAAGTTTAATGAATTCGAGTTCAGCTATGCCGGGGTGTGACCATACAAGATTTCTCGGATTGATGCCTTATTTGGTAAAGAGGTCAGATCCAAAGGGGAGGGTGCCTTTTCTGACAATTCACATCACGTGCCCATGAATGGCCTTCGAGTCACGGGATGTTGACATGAGGACAGAGATCGTGCCTCTCGGGGGCACGCTGCAGTCTTGGGGCAGATTCCGGAATTGGCCGCTTGCGTTAGAAGGAGAGAAGACGCAAGGAAGATATGGCGTCTTGTGGTGCTTGCGCTCGTCAGTAGGGTGAATGCGCAGAACGGATTAGGATTGCGGCATCAACGGAAAGCGGTCCGGAAGTCACGAAGGAGGATTTGGACCGGAAAGCTCAGGGTAATGCATTCTAGCAGGTGCATCACCACGGGGAAATAGTGGCCCAGGTTACCCTAATGATCAATGTGGCATCGCTCATCACCAGGCTGAAAAGCCGTGCATGGATTCAATCCGTGAAAACTGCGGACGTGATCGACGGTCGGAGAGTCGACGTCAGGCGGACCATGATGCTCAGCTTGACGAGACCGCCTAGCAGCCGAATGCCCCCCCTCTGTGATGATACTACAAGTACTCCAGACGCCTCTTACAGTCTAGGGACGGAGCGTTGTGGGAGCCGCTCGTTACGAAGCACACCAGCTGAGGAAAGGGCGCCGCAATCTCTCGGGTGACGATCCTCTGTGGCCCTGGGGGTTGTACTTAGGTAATTTTGGTTGTAGTGGCCGACCGCGGATGCAAAGCGAACATTTCCGACGAGCTCCACCCCCACGGACCTAATCGGCGTCGCCTATCGGATTTGTTATGCCCCAAAATGTTTCCAAAAGCATCATCCCCGTCACCCAGGAGCTCTTCCCATGAAGCAGGATTCGAATCGCACAGTCGCGACACCGTGGCGTGAGGGCGGCTCAGAGCATGGTGTCCGACACTGTGATGGTCGTGTGTGACGGGTACTTAAAGGTCAGCAGTCCAGATTGTATCGGTGCAGGGGATGTGCCAGTTAGCAAGCCATTAGGAGAGAGAAAGGGAGCGAGAGCGAGAGCTGCGCTTCTATTTCCATTGACAGCCCCTCAGCCGTCATCCGTGCCTTCCTGACAACTCGTCAATGGATCGACAACCTGATTGGATGGCTTCTCCGCCCATTGTACTGTCATTTCCAGGGCAGCTTCTTGGTACAACTTGGCTTTCACAATTCGGGGCACAATTCAGCAGCCATGTTGTGCGCCCTCCTATCTGCTCACGCCATCGCGACGCAGCTATGGATCGAAGCCTCGGATATACCCATCACGAAAGCGATGGGAGAGACACAATTCCTCCTGGGAGGGCAGGGCTAGATGACTTGGACCCGGCTTCTCTGATGAAGCCGGGAAATGTATGCCTGTGCCTGTCGGAGTGTCGCAGTGACTTCAAGGACCAACAGTCGGATCTCCTTCCCGAACAGTTGACGGACGTCCAAGTGAAGCCGCAACTTGTCCAAGACGTGGCGCGCATCCTTCGGAGCTTGATGAGCTCGGGGCTTCCTTCGCACGAGATTGTCGATATTTCCGAAGAGGGTCTGCATGAACAGATGCCTGAGCGAGAGCTATGGCACGGTCAGGCTCGATTGACACCGTTACTCCTTTCGAGTTTTCTGTCGGACCAAGGTCAAGAGCATGTAGAGCACTGGCTTGCCCACCCAGACTCATTTCATCTATTCACCCTCGACGGTGACAGCGCCACGTGGAAATGGAGAGGTGAGTCAGAGGACAAGTTGGCAGCTGTTGACATGGAGAATGCAACCTCGGCAGACATTGCGGCCGTGGAGAAATTTTGGAGCGATGACAACAGATCGCAGCAGACCGGCATCACTTCAGCCGTGCCGCTGTAGGGAGAGGTTGTGGAGTGGTAATGGGGACGTCGTACTCGGTATTGGACGGCCGATATGATCTGAACACGGCTGATTGTGTTGACATTGTGGTGCGATCCTCAACGATTCATTTGGCAATCATTCACGCTTCTCCTGTTCTTGTTGTTGTTGTTGTTGTTGTTGTTGTTGTTGTTGTTGTTGTTGTTGTTGTTGTTGTTGTTGTTGTTGTTGTTGTTGTTGTTGTTGTTGTTGTT